>NC_040042.1:3755856-3899327 GCF_003713205.1 Coffea eugenioides
GACTATTTTTCTTTTTGTTGACAAGAGAACCTGCAACTGCTATACTCTCGCTGGGTAAACTCCACCCCGACATTGCAGACTACTTTTCTAAAGATTAATTTTGTCCCTCGTGCATTAGATTTTGTTATTCTCATGGAAAACTAATTACTTTTGTTATTTTAATGTAAGTGGGAGGGTTGGAACCCAAAACCTTCCGCTTACATTCCCCCAAATCACCAAACTGGAAAATACTTTTTATTTAATAATTTATTCATGAAAGATTTGAATCAAAATCCTACAATGATCAAATCTCATATGACTATTTGAAGCATATATTTCATCTAATCTAGTCTATCCGGTGGGACAGAATGTGATCACGTAGTCGGAGCCTGCACAAGTGAATGTGCTTGAAGCATCATCGTATGCATAACTATAAGCAGCAGGACAGGCTTCCTTAAACTTCCTTGAGTAATCAGTCGGGGGGCAAGTCTCCGGCGTCGAGTGATCGCCGGTGCAGCAATACTGAGGAGTGTTAAAAGCGAGGCATGCACTCTTGCATGCGACCACCACCTTGTCTGAGTCCGTGACCTGCAACTCCTCGGGGCAGTTTTGGTTGAGGTCCGCCACGCAGCCGGAATAGTTACAGTCACCCAAGCCACCGGACGGCCGGATGCCAAGTTCTACATTGTACCCGTCTACGAGGCTGACGTCGTAAAAGTCCTTGGCATTGTCTCCGTTGGCGATGGTGAATTCTGCCAGGGTTACCGGTGGTACACCACCGCCAGTGCATTTCAGTCCACCGCAGTCTCCGGTGGAGCAGCTGCCGTGGCCGGAGTCATCGAAGTTGCACCCGGTACGGGCCCAGAAACGGCCGGACCAGCCAGCTGGGGCTGAGAGTTGGATGGTTGCACCGGGGGACAATGCAAAACCACCGTCCCCCAGAACTGCCGCCCCATTTCTGGCGAGGGTCCCCGGCCAGACAGTGTGGCTGCAACTGTTTTGGAGCGTGAAAACTGTTGCTGAAACAATACTAGTCATAGTTCCTGCAAATGTGAGATCAATCACCCATCGATCCATGATGGTTTATCCTCTAAGTTTTAGTGCATATATTCTTAAAAAAACGTCTGCAATCTTGATGTCTTTGGGCTCTATTAGAAATGAAAATGAATAGTACTATTTCACTCGAGTTGCATTTCTCTTCCATTCTAATTCTAATCCAATTTCGGAGCAGTTGTAATTTTATTGGACACCCAGAGGAAGTCTATGTTGTTTGTTTGCAAGCCCAGCAAATGATTGGTAAAACGGCAGTAAATGTAGCCATTGAAGACAAGTTCAATGACAACCATTTAACCAATTTCGTTTCTTGAACAATGATTGAATTCATCTTTATGAAACAATGGTACAATTGAAAGAAAAGACCGCAATAATGGAACATAATCTTTGCCTTATTCTGAGTGACAAGGGCATATCAAGAAAAGTAAATCAGTTAACACAGGCAACAAATTTGGCATCCAATACAGATGATAGATTTGCAATGGAGAAGTTACCAAATGCGAGAAGATGCAGAAGCAGAAGAGCCAAGTTTAGGGAACCAGCCATTGGTTAGCTCTAGCAGGAGACCGGAAAAGAGCGAAGAAGTGAGAGAATTCCTGATGTGGTTGGTTGGGATCGTGAATGACCAAACTGGAAAATACTAATTACTTGCTTTCTTCTTTACGTCGACTTATTTATAGATATGTGACAAAAATTTCATTCGGTTTGAATATTTTAATTTAGATAAAAAAAAAGAGAGAGTCGTAATCCAAAAATCAATTGCACAACTGACTGATAGGGAAACAAAACACCCATTCATTCAGTACAAAAAATGTCTCCAAGGATTGTGTCCACAAGAATATAAGAATTTTCCACGGTAGCTCACAACCGTGTTTGTTGATGGGTGGACTTGGACCTAGCTCGGCAAAATTTTTCCACCACTTTGATGCAAGCTCCGACATCTACCAAATGAAGGAATTTGATTACTTATCTTTCATCACTTAAACACTAAATACTCATAACTATCGCCACTTTTTGACACGAAAGTCAACACTTGTGGTGAAAACTCCCGGTTATTAGGTAAAAAATACTAGTGAAGTATAACCAAATATTGTTCACAAATAAGTAAAAAAATAAAATTAAGCATCACAAGTCTACTTCATTTCTCAAACATAGAGAATTAAGATTAATAGTTGAACTAATTTATACGAAAAATGCCAGACAAATATTTACAGTGCTTAGAGAAGTTAACCAAAAAGTACAAAAGTCACAAAATTTTTAATATTCACCAAAGAGACATTCTCAGATTTCACTACGTCATACTTGACACATTAAAACATAACACCTTATAATACCTTAGCAATGGCAAAAATTTAAAACACCTAGCCATTGATGATTACAATTAGCCACAAAAATGACAAAAATAAAATGAAATTCAAAAACTTTTAACAGAAATTCCAATAAAAATGACTAAAATGAATAGTATCACAATACTATACCTCCCATATTTAAATCTTACATTGTTCCCAATATAAGCAATAAAGAACAAAAGAATCGAAAGGGAATAATGAAACTTCCCTAATCAACAAGGGGGCATGACAACTATGGGTAAGGGGCAAAAGAAGGAGTACAACGAACGGAATGGTTGCAGTGCTGACCACAATTGGCAAAGATGAGCGGCGGCGATAATGTTCAAACTCGGCGACACTTTCCAAACAGCGACAACAAGGAATTTGTCATTTGGAATACAAGGGGGAGAAAAAAATGAAAAGAAAGAAAGAGATAATGGAAAAAGAAAGAAAAGAAAAGAAGAAGAATAATTAGGGTTTTGGGAATTTTTTTTTGCTTCCCTCTTGGCGGAACAAGACGCGGGCATGTCTTGTTGCGTTGTAGTCTTCTGATCATGGTTTTGAAATTTTCACGAGATTTAGTATGTCCTCAAGACGTCGCCACATGTTATGGTCTAGTTGTCTTCTGAAATTTCTGAAATTGAAATATGAGTTTGTCAGTCAGTTATGCGTAGGCACACCTTGTCAGGTAGCAGTCTTCTATTTACTAAAACAACAAAACAAAAATCAAACACATAAAATATAAGAAATCTAAGATAAAAATAATAAAAAAGTGAACTAAAAAGTGAATTGAGTTGCCTCCCAATAAACGTCTTTGATTAGATATAAAACATTATTTCTCAATCCGGTTGTAATTTAAACTTTCTTGTAATTGGTGAAATTTCTTTAGAATTCAAATCACCATTACGTGCAATCACCTTTTTTAACTTTTTATCAATTTTCACATCATAAGTTATTTTCAACCCATGACACTTGGTCACAATAAGTTTTAACTTATCCCTGCAATTATATTTAGAAAATTCTCGCATAGAACGATTAATAGCATAAATGGCAAACATAGAATGAAAGTTAATATGATGTTTTATCTTATTAAAAATATTAAAATGAACTATTTCTCCATCAAATTCTATCGTAAGAGTACCCTTACTAATATCAATATTAGTTTGGACAGTATTCGAGAAGAGTCTCCCTAATATAATGAGTGATGAATTTGGAGAGCTTTTAATATCCATGTAAAGCACATAAAAATTAGTAGAAAAAACTAATCCATCTACTTGAACTAAAATATCCTGAATTATCCTATTCGAATAAGTAAATGTACGATCAGCCAATTAAATTATTACCCTTGTTACTTTCAAGGATCCTAGATTTAGGTATCACATTAATAGAAACTCTTAAATCTAGTATGACATTTCTAATTTTAGAATTTTCTATCTTACATGAGATAGTAAACATACTTGAATCCCCGTATTTAGGTGGTAGTTTTCTTTATAAAATCATTGAGACATTCTCATCTACCATGATTTCTCAGCCCCTCTCAATTTTTTCTTGTTGATGCACAAGTTCTTTAAAAATTTAGCGTATTTTGGTACTTGCTTGATCGCATCTAATAAATAGATATTGATTGTCATTTTTCGAAACACCTCTAGGACCTCTTTTTCTTTATCTTGCCTTTTTGGCTTCTCCAACTTATTTGAATTAGGTGATGAGTTAGTATTAACTTTAATTAAATGATCAGAAACTATCTCAGGAGTTGTCTTGTTTAATCCTTCTACTTCCAACTCCTTTTCAATTTGATCTTCGCTCTTATCCTTCGGACCTGTAGGTTTTGGTCCTTCAATTTCTTTCCTTTTTTTGAGGGTCATGGCGCTAACATTCCTTGAATTTACTTCAGGTTGAGAAGAAAGTCTTCCTTTCTCTTGAAACTCCAGACGATTTATTGCAGATTTCATCTGACTCATCTGATTTTGTAGATTTTGTATGCTTCGTCTTCTGTTAGAATTGCAAGGTATTCTATTGAAGTTGCATGGTGTTAAAAGCCAATGCCTTGACCATATTCTTAAGAGATGTTTCTGAATTAGACGAAGAGAATTGAGATCTTGATGGATACTATAGTTGAAACCTTTGCTATCTATCGGGAAAGAAATCTTGCTGTTTATTTTCCCCATAATGAAATTTGGATGGTACATTCAATACAAATTATACGTGTTAGAATAAGGGTCGTACTGCCTACGGGGCGTGAGCACGTTTTCAACTATGTTCACTTGTTTAGCATTATTATATCCATCAGTGGAATGACTAATATCCTTGCAAATTCTGCATGTCTTGACTTACTGCATGTTCCCCACTGCCATTTGTCGAATCATAGATTTTAATTCTAACAATTGCTATTGAATTAATAAAACACTTATCTCATTCACTCGATGACCATGTACTTCATCCCACGTGTCAAATTGTTAAAAATTTTCAACCATCTCTTCAATCAAATCTTAGGCGTCTTGAGGAGTTTTGTTCACCAAAGCACCTCCATTTGCATCATCAATGATGTTTCTGTTTCTATAGAGTAAGCCTTCATAGAAGTACTGGACGAGCAACTGATCACTAATTTGGTGTTGCAGGCAACTAGTGCATAGTTTCTTGAACCTCTCCAAGTATTCGTAGAGGGATTCTCCTAGTTGCTGATTTATACCACAAATCTCCTTCCGTAGACTAGCAGTTCGAGATGCAGGAAAATATTTTTCTAAAATTTTCTCTTCATGTTCGTCCATATGGTGATCCTCTCCGCAGACAAGTAGTATAACCAATCTTTAGTAGCTCCTATCAAAGAAAAAAGGAAGGCTCACATCTTTATCAGCTCTTCTATAACATTAGGTGATTTTATGCTCGAACAGACAACGGTGAACTCTCAGAGGTGTTTGTGGGGCTATTCACCTGACAAATCATGAAAATTAGGTAAGAGGTGAATTAATCTTGATTTTAATTCAAATGTTACATTTTCAACAAAATTAGAAAAAGTAATGTATAAAAGCTGCTGATTTAAATTAGGAGCAGCCAACTCTCTTAAAGTTTAATTATTATTATTTGCCATCAAAACTTCTTTCTACTCAGAATCACGGAAAGAATCCAATAAATTCACTATCAAGTTAAGTCCTGGAGATGTAGTAGATGGCTGCTCTTCCTTTCATATTCTAGTTTCTTTTATTAGTTTACATGCAGTCTTCTCAACCTCGAGATCGAAAATCAAATCACCTATATGAAAAGAATGAGATATAAACTAGCAAAAATATTAGAAATAAAATAAAATAAATTCAAAAAGAAACAAATAAACCAATGCCAATCCCTAACAATGGCGCAAAAAATTGACAGGTATCGAACCTGTGCAATAATAAATTCCTATTCATAAAAATATATAAACGAATATAATGGCAAATAGTGTTGTCTCCACAGGGATTAAAAAAATTTTTTGTTTTCTTCCAAGTAAAAGCCAACTGGGAGATTTTGAAAAATTAAAATTAAAATAAATACTCAACGTAAATAAAAATAATTAAATAGAAGCAAATTAAATTTAAATCAATAATAAATAAGCTCTAACCAAAGATATAATTTTGAAAATGGTTCATATAACTGCTCATTGATGCAATAATTATTTTATCTATTTGTTAATAAATAGGTTATAAATGCCAAACACGCGATAACAATCTACTTTTTTTTTGTTGTTTCAATAATTAAGGTACGCCTGTTAACTATTTTTCGAATTAAAAAACAATTCTAGGTACGCTCATAGAATTTAATTTCTTAATTGCATTAGAAACTAGAAAAAATTTTGTTCTAATTAATAAATGCACTACCAGAGTTTATTTAAATTAGATCATATGTTCCCTAACATGAAACCAATCATGTTAGTCGTCACTAATTTAAGACAATTAAATAATTACGGATTTAACTATCTTAATTGACAATAGTTTGTTAAGTTGAATTAAATATCGGACGTCCCTGATATTCAAACAACAAAATAACCATGAGAAATCAAATCAGAAACTCATGAATACTCATGAATACTAATGAATAATAAAAAAAAACAACTAGATCTCACAATTATAAATAAATCAAATCCTTCGTCATCTCTTGACTAGAAAAGAAAATTAATTGTTCATCGCGTGAAAAATCTCCAACGCAAAAGTATAAAAAGAGCAAAAGACGTGCGGTTTAGACTTTAGAGACAGAACAAGAGTCGTCTTTTCTAAGTAAGAGTCACGACCCTCCTCGAATTGTTTCTTTCAAAAGTACTAATCAAGCGAGAAAACCAGCAGCCTCCGTTTTCTTCTCCTAGTGCCGAGACTAGTCAAATCTTCAAAACAAAAACGAAACTCCTAAGTAAAAGGGCACTCTTCTTTCTTTTTGATTTTCGTCTTTGCTTTCCTAATTACTACTAAAAACTAAAGAAGTTCCCATAGAGAACAAAAAACTAGGTCGTGACCCCACGGAATGGCTAAGAATCTTCATTAATCCACTTTTTACTCCTTTTCTTGCAATAGTCCTGAAATTACCACCGGTTGTCAAATATAAGTAGAATCCATCCAATAATACAATATTTGACCAAAATCAAGAGAAAATATTTATAAATTTAATAGCAATTACACACTGTCACATCTTCCATTCTCAATCTCTTGATATCCCTCATGGATACTACTTTGACCACAAGAGGATTGCAACAATTCTAAGACCCTGTTTGATAATCCAATGTAGCACTTAAATTTAATGGATTCAAATATTAATATATTCAAATCGTTTGATAATAAAAAATTGAACATAAGAATTAATTAAGTGACACTGAATTTTTTAGGCAAAACTTGGTTCCAAAATTAAGTGATAAGCTATTCACTTATCACTGAATGCGATATGCACTCAAATGTATTAGATTTAATACTTAATAATTTAATAATTTAATAAATTTAGATTTTGGATTTCAAATTTCAGACTTCAGTTTTATTATCAAATGCACCCTAAGTATGACCAAACGAAAATTGACCTAATTATTGTAAGAAAATTGACCTCTTGACAAGAAGGAAGCATGCAAGTAATTTCAATATGATTGCGAAAGTAGTAAAGGGGTGAACGAGATACCAGACAAGCAAAGATCATCCAATGCCCAACAAAATGTCTCAGCTGACCTTCTACCAAAGCCAGATTCATTTTTGAGGAAAATTTCAAATATGGACCACCACCACAAGTCCTAGTACAGGGGTTACCTTTAATAATATATTGTCAATTTAAAAAAGAGCTATAAATGCAACATATTTATCTTTCCAACCGTGAATAAATAACATTACCCCCTCGCATCTTCGACAAACCATGTGAACACTTGGCTGACATTGAACAGCTATCCAAATGGTATTAGAATTCAGTGTCAAGAACTAGGACTACTGCCACTTTTGTCATGAGACCCTCCAGTCCCCATTGGGGGCCTAATGATATTTTTGTCCCTGTCGTTCCTTGGAGTCGACTCATTAAACGTTTTCTTTCTTTTATTTTGGCCTGTATGTTGGTAGCCTGACAGGGGCCTGCTGGTTTTAGCGAGCACTGCTCTTGCACAAGCTCCTCTTTTTATCATGCAAGGTCTAATAATTCTTTTTTCTAAAAAAAGAAAAAGAAAGCTTATCTGATCCCCGAGAAAAAGGCAGATCTGCTTTGTCAATTCTCAAAAGATCAGAAGGATTAAGATTCTTGGGAATGTCATTCCTCATTAGAAGGACTTTTTAAGGCACAAACCAGATCAAGAAAGCTTTCAACTGCAGTTTATGATACTATTTTAACTTTTTTTTTTTTTTAATCACAAGCACTCCTTCCCCGAAACATTTCAGAAATATTACTTTGAATTATACTGGAATCTTTGTTTCTCTGCAGTAAACTGCATATCGATATAAAATCAACAGTAATTCTCTAGTGCTATAGAATGCACATCAATCTTCTACATTTAACTCACAAGGAGGTCCACTGGCGGAAGGTGAAATGCAGTTGACATGCGACAACCGGGCATAGAATCATAGACTACACAAAGGACTGCACCAGGAGCAAGAAAACTTCAAGTTTCTCATTGGATCAGGATGCGCGAGGGTTAATGTTCATATCCAAAACAACAGGCCGGGAAGAAGAAACTTATATCATGGCCAACTAACTTAATTATGTTACATCAAAATTGGGACGAGAGATTAGTACATTCACACTCATTCCATCAAACCTTGCTTCGAAAGGGACTGGAAGACAGCTTATTCATCTCCCATGGCTAGCTCCAAGGCATAGTCATCCCTTTCCTGCAGCAAGAAAAGCAAGGTGGTTAGTCCTCAACTTTAATGTTCTTTTTCTTTGTTCCCAACAAATGACATCTCTTTGCAATTGATCTACAGGATGCATAAGAGAACTTACAACAGGTCCTCGGGCAAAATATCTTCCAAATTGAAGCCAATACACCTACACAGAATAGCATTATTAGTTCCACATTAGCTGAGCTAAAGAGCATTTGACAAATTTGTTGAGCAAGAACTTCAGCCACAAATGAGACTGAGTTCTGATATAACAACCCCCCACACCATTTTTCTTTTCCTGATTGTTTTTTTTTTTCTGAATCAAAACTCCACTTGATCTATTTATCTTTGTCAAACTTGCTAAGAGAGAATAACCACACTGAGCATAAATACCACTACATGAAAACATTCTTTTTAAAAAAATCTAATTTGACTGCGGAAAATTGGGGCCAATTCTTGTGTCAGTGGATAGCAGAATGCTGAGTATGCTTTTCAAGAAGAACATAACTTCGTACCAACTAAAAAAAAACTGTTTGTGCACAATGTCAATCACTTACGGACAACAAATCCAGTTAAGAGGGCGCAACACAGAGAGAGAGAGAGATAGAGAGATTCCAGAATGAAGTTTGACTCCCAAAAGCTAAAATTCAAGTCAAAATGATCCTAGGAGAGTTTGAAACTGAACACCAAGCAACAAATTACTCCTAAAGAAACAATTCTCCCTCAACATTTGAAGCCTTCCTGCATCAGTAATTAATGCTCTTAAGCTTTTCAGAAACAATTCTTTGATTTATGCACTACCTTAAAGAATCATAGATAGATTCAATGACCTAGTAATCTACATTACCTCATCCTCATCTTGTGTTTCAACTTCAAGGTCAGATGATGGGAAACCCACACAAAGAAGTGCATAACCCTGCACACAAAGAATTTAACATCAATGCAAGAATTGGTGAAATCATTATCTATAGTTCTATGAATGTGTGATAGCGCTTTGACTTCAAATAAGGACTTACTTGGTTTGAAGCAAAAAGAGATGAAGCACTAATTAGTTTGAAAAAATACATATCTTTGGAAACCTTTAAAGCGAATGAAGCACTAATTTACAATCTGGACAGAAGGAATATCTTGTAAGGATCAAATTACCTTAGATTTCAGTTCCGCTGATATCCCGAGGGCCTCTGGCTGTCTAAGTTGCCCAGATTTTACGCGAACAGCACAGCTAGTACAACAACCTGCCAGACAATGAGTTTTTACAATTATATGAAATGAAAAAGAGATGCCTTAATGTGTCTCAAAGTTCTACAATTTATTGGGTTTAATTCATGGATTAATCTTCTATACATTGACAGCGTATACACTTTCACCATTGGATGCATGACATATAATCTGAATTTGAATTTGAAATCTAAATTTTGAATACACATCATGCATCCAACCGTGATAGTGTATACACTGTCAATATATATAAGATTATCTCTTAATTCATGCCAAAACACACCAAAACAAATAATATAAAAATCAGACATGCAGGCACAAAATCGCATACAAAATCAAAAAGCAAACCCCACATATGCAAAGAGTCTAATACCAAATCAAGATAGGGACAACAGAAGCCCCGCATAGTTTAGTTATATTTGTGGACCTGGGGGACTGATCAGCCAGAATTCACACGTATAGGATATAGCCATCATATTGGCCTTCAATTTTCATTTCTATGCATCATCTCATTCCCCGGAACCACATAGTAACAACACAAAGTAAATCTTTTCAACGCCAGACAAGAGGAACTAATTCCAACCTTTTCAGCATAAAATTTCAAATATGTTAAATCATAATTTATGCGAGTGAAACAAACAATTTTGTGCCCTCTACCCTCCAAAAGAAAAAGGAAAATCATACAGATAATGAGTGCAGTGTAGGTGGACACAAAAAATGGAGAATGAAGAGAATGATCAGCCAGAATTCACAATAAAATGCCATCATATCGGCTATCAAACCGATAAAAAAATGATAACCATCATCTCATTCTCTTAGCTCCATCCACAATATTAGTGTATCTTACATAAGCTCAATTAAGCTCGATTGAGCCCAACTTGAGTTGAAAAAAGGATCAAACTCAAGTTCAAGAAAAGATAGTATTCAAGCTCAAGTAACATCACTCAAATCAAGATCACAAGTCGAGCTAGATATTATCATATACTTTAAGCACTGAGATCGAGCTTATCTTCAGATATTTGTTCAAGCTCAAGCTCAAATTAAAGCACATAAATTTTGTGTCGATCTTGATTAGGCTTGAATACACCCCTAATTAGTTATTTAATAATCATTAACTAAAAGTAGAGTAATCAAAAAATAAATATATACCGTGCCTGCAAGCAAATGGAAGACTTATATTCTGCGATTCAGCCGTATGCAATATATACTGGTCCTGCTCAAAATCCATATTACTACTATAAATAAGTAAATTGAACAAATAATTCATATAACTAAACTTAAAAGGGGAGAAAAAAAACAGAGAAAGAGAAAAAACACGCACAAACACGCTAGAATGCGTGAGATAATGTACCTCGGGGACGAAGAATTCGTGAACGATATCACGTTGGCGGTCATGAACAGTGACCTTGTGGGACGGGACTGACGGGGAGCAACTGCTGCTACCGTTTTGGCCGGTGACCGAAGCAGGTGGCGTTCGGAGCTCCGACGTCGTTTTGCTGCTGCTGCTGCTGCTGCATCGGTGTTTGGGGTAATTTAGGTGAGGTGCGGAGTGAAGTCGGTGGCGGTGGATAGGCGGTAGCCGGGAGAAGAGAGAAGAAGAGATGGCGGACATGTTTTCTTATCTGCCTCTTTTTCTTGTCCACTCGAATTAACGGAAAAACGGGACGTTACTACTCGGTTACGTCGACTAACTTATAGTAACGCTTGGGAAAAATTTATGTTGGAGAACTACCAAAGGGAAAAAATTAAAATTGAGTCCTCATTACATCAATTAAAGATATTAACCTATGCAAAGGCGAAAAAATGTATATAACTCTTTTGGGGCTTTTTAACCTTTTCTAAGTGCACTTTTCTTTCAAACAAACAAACAAAAAATCTTTTCTAAGTGCTCTTAATCAAATATTAATAATATAAATAAGGTAAAGAAAAGATATGGGAATTGTTACAACTTACCACCCAAATCCTAGACACTTGTTTTGAACAAGAAAGAACAATTAGCTTAAAATTGGTTACAATAATTAGATAATAGTTTATTGTTGGCAAAAAATTATGTACCTTGGTCTATAGCCCGATAAGCAGATGTATACCGATTAAGTTGTCTACGAGTTCACTTATATACTAATCATGTGGTGATACAAATAATAGTTTCATTTTGATTTTCTTACATTATCATACATCACCTACTTTTGCTTGTCTTACATCAACATATATCATCATACATAACTTTAGATCACTTTTCTTACATCATTATATATCACCTACTATCACTTTTCTTACGTCATGGTATATCCATGTAGCACCCACCATCACTTTTCTTAAAGTATATCATCCTACCATGATCTAAGGCAATATCTTTAATTAAGGTGAGACGTTCATGAGCTAAACCTTTAACAATAATACCTTTAAGAAAAGATATCAAACAGGACCGAATGGTGACCTTGCTTTTCTTACATCAACATATATCATCCCACCATGATGTAAGGTAATACCATCACTAACTTACCGTTGCGACAAAAAAAAATTTTATAGCTATTGCGAGATCATGTCTATACAATATATTTTCCTACGCTAATTAGTGACTGAATCAATGTTGCTACAAACCAATCAAGTTGCTCGAGACTCGGGAGTAGCATTTGCCAATATCAAATATGTACACATTTGGTAGTATGGATTAATTGACTGGATTCTTCTAACCTATGCAGCAGAAAAAGGAAAAGGGAATACAAAGACCATTCTAACCTTCTCTCATTGATAGAGTGTTGGCTCTCCAACTTCTGAGGACTACTACTGCTACAGCGTCGTCATTAGGCAAATAGAGGTCGGCAAAAACTTAAGTAGATTTGGTCTTCTAGATCTAGTGATCTAAATTTTGCCATATCTCTAATACTTAAATAGGTGAGACGACATGATAAATTTTGAGCCACTAGATCTACATAAACCCGATCTGCCCAAGTGTTTGCCGATAGAAGTCCGGTGTCATGGCATCTGTCCATGTCAGATTACCTTTGTAGTCTTTGATCTACTTAGTCTTGGGGTCACATTCCAAGAGCTTGAAGGCTCTGTTTTGAAATTCGGACCGGACCGGTTGGTCGAATCGGTCGAACCGGGAACCGGCCAGGTAGCCGGTCCGAGTCATATTAAAAAACCGGAAATTTAAAACCCGGTCAAAAACCAGGTTTGACCGGGCAAAAATCGGTTTTCAACAGTAATTTTTTTAAAAAAAATTCAAACTTTTTAATATTATATTTTGACCCCCTAAATTGTTAAAACTTATTGATATACCTCAAATATTTGATACTTTATAAATATTGTCCTAAAATTTGATGTTATTTTTCAATTAAATTCATAATTTTAATTCTAAACTTGTTAATATTTATTAAATAATATAAATTGTTACTTGATTGTTCTAATTTCTTTGTATTTTCTTGTTAAATATATTTGAAACATCAAATATATATGAATATACCTTTATTAATATCAATATATTATTAGATATTATATATATAATATTTTAATTTTTAAATAATTTTTATTTATGACGTCATCCGGTTCGACCCTATCGACCCCCGGTCGAACCCATTGACCCCTGACCCCTAACCTCGGTCGAGTCGCTATTCGGTCCGGTTCTGAAAACATAGCTTGAAGGTTGACGGGGAACTCACTGGCCCAAGTGAAATTTATATTAAAACACCAAACAATAAATCTAGCAATGAGTCATCTATTGGATAGACCATGTCAAGATCACACTGAAGTGCACAGTTGTAAGTGGATTTTGTTCATCCTTCACAAATATCAAAAAAGATGTCACACACAAGGAAGATATGCAGAGGAAATACCTAACGTTTGAGGTTATGAGGATTGAGGACAGAGGGACTGAGAGAGGATATAGTGATGCCATCCTATTTTCGAGGAGATCTGTGATCTTTTATGGGACTTTCTGGGAATATCTTCTGTAACCGGATTTTGTGGCCATTTGAACATTACCTAAATCATTCATTCATATAATTTCTTTGTCCTAATTTTCTCCGATATAAAAATTGTTGAACATATATTTCTGGATTTGGTACTTGTCCATTTTTTACATATATCCCAATCATCAAATTTTGAAAGTGTAATCCAATCAAACTAAGGGTGCGTTTGATAAAACTAAAATCTGAAAATTGAAGTCTGAAATCTGAAATTTGAATCCATTAAGTTATTGAATTATTAAATATTAAATCTAATACATTTGGAGCATATCACATTTAGTGATAAGTGAATAACTTATCACTTAATTATGAGAATAAGTTTCGCCTAGAAAATTCAATACTATTTAATTAATTCAAATATTCAATTTTTTATTATTAAACGGTTTGAATATGTTAAGATTTGAATCCATTAAATTTAAATGCTGAATTAGACTATTAATCAGGGCCTAAATATGTTAATATCTGAATCCATTAAATTTAAGTATTGAACTGAGTTATCAAATAGGAACTAAGACACTGTTTGATAACCTAGTTCAACAAATAAATTTTAATGAATTCATATCTTAATATATTCAGACCGTTTGATAATCAAAAATTAAACATCCAAATTAATTAAATGGCGTTGAATTTCTTAGATAAAACTTGTTTCCAAAATTAAGTATTCATTTATCACTGAATGTGCTATGCACTCAAATATATTAGATTTAATACTTAACAATTAATAATTTAATTGATTCAGATTTCAAATTTCAAACTTCAGTTTTATTAAATGCACCCTAAGGCCCTGTTTGATAATCCAATTCAGCACTTAAATTTAATAAAATTAGATCTTAGACCCTATTTGATAATCCAGTTCAACACTTAAATTTTAATGAATTCAGTTTTTAACATATTCAAACCGTTTGATAATAAAAAATTAAACATTTGAATTAATTAAATGGCACTGAATTTTCTAAACAAGACTTGCTCTCAAATTAAGTGATTTTGCTATTCACTTATCATTGAATGTAATATGCAGTCAAATGTATTAGATTTAATACTTAACAATTCAGTAACTTAATAAATTCAGATTTTAGACTTCAGTTTTCAGATTTCAATTTTATCAAACGCACCCTTACATATTCAGATCGTTTGATAACCAAAAATTAAATATTTGAATTAATTAAGTGACACTAAATTTTTTAAACAAAACTTGTTCTCAAAATTAAATAATAAACTATTTACTTATCACTAAATATGATATGCACTCAAATATATTAGATTTAGATCTTATTTGATAACCCAATTCAACACTTAAATTTAATGGATTCAGATCTTAATATATTGAGACCATTTGATAATCAAAAATTGAATATTTGAATTAATTAAGTGGCACTGAATTTTTTGGGTAAAACTTGTTTCCAAAATTAAGTGATAAGTTATTCACTTATCACTAAATGTAATATACACTCAAATATATTAGATTTAATATTTAACAATTCAATAACTTAATAGATTCAGACTTTAGATTTCAGATTTTGGACTTTAGTTTTATCGAATGCACCCTTAATACTTAACAATTCAATAATTTAATGGATTCAGACTTCAAATTTCAGATCTCAGATTTCAATTTTATCAAGCACACCCTAAGTATGAAATAGAAATAAATTATCAACAATTTTGATTTCTGAAAATAATTATAGAGAATATTCTAATAGGTAAGTAGAGATACATTATTTACCCGTGATGGAGGGGATAGTAATCCATATTTATATCCAGAGAGTTGAGTGTGAATAAAATTTTGGATATTAGTTGATTTAGTTTGGGATTCTATGTGAGAGAATTTTCAAATAAGTAATATTTTAGAAATGTAAAATTAAATAAGAAAAGCTTGTAAATGTACGGTAAGATAATTAATTGTTAATATACGTGGTTACTTAGGTCGTAACAAGTGTGCAGTGTGCACTGATAGTTAGAAAATTCCATAATTTTATCACACCCTTTTCTTCTAGCTAAAGGGCCTAAGAACAAAAAATCATAATATTTCTTGGTAGTCACAATTTGATGTTAATCTAAGTAAAATGCATGGCCCCCTTTGGATTGTTATTTTTTAGGACTTTTTTTGTAGCAAAATATACTGCAATAATTTGATGCATATGAGATAAAAAAGTGATTGAAAAAAGTGTTCACGAAAAATGTAAAATTTTTTTTGTGAAAAATCACAATCCAAATTATGTTCTTGTTCCAGTATGAGATGAAAATACCTTTTACATCCAATAGTTGATAAATGGACTAATATTTTTTGTTAAAACGAAATTCTACATGTATTAAGTGGTACGCTAATGAACTAACAATGTTAGAAGATTAATAAAAAAAAAGGTTTTTATTCTCCTCATAACCTCATATAGTCAATTGTGGCGTCTGGATCCTATTAATCCAATTTGATCTCCCTTTCATTAATGCCCAGTTTTCTAATTCTAAACCAGTAGATTTTCCTTTATATCAAACTTGATGATTAGCCTAGCAGCCTAAAGTTTCTCGCACATTTTTTCCCTTCTAATAGAGAAAGGTGGAATTTAAGAAGTAAGGAAACGGAATTAGATTTCAAGTACACATGTTTGATAGGCCAACGACCCAGAAAAGCTCCAGCTGCATGGAAGACGCGATGCAGCAGACGTGTCATCCCATGGTAGTCCAACCGCCATTAAAGCCATGCAAACGGTCACCCCTTCTATAGGATGAAGCATCTATAACAACATTACTCGTTCACTTATCCAAGAAAAAATACACAAAGACACATAGTGACGGCGAAAGAGGGAAAGAAAAAATGCATTCAGTCAAAGAGAAGGTTAGCAATGCAGCAGGTGCAGCCCAAGAGAAGGTTGAGATCATGATAGCCAAAGGTGAAGAGAAGGTGCTTAGGTTTTCTTATGTTCTTAATATCCCAGCATTTATTTGATTAAATCAAAGACTGGACAGTATCACTTTTGTTTTAGGAATCAAGTGGTAACATATCAAAATTCTGGTTGGATTTTTCAGGCAGAGAAAGCTGCAGCAAGGACAGAGGAAGAAAAGGTGATAGCCAAGGAGGGAAGGAAAGTTAAGGAAGCTGAAGCAAAGATGAAGCTGCACGAAACCAAAGCAGAGAACGCAGCAGAAAAGCTAAAGCATTCTCACCCTGTTTATGGTCACCACGACCCAGTGGTTGGAGGAGGTCAAGGGCATCATGCCCCTGTTGGGACTGCAGCCAACCCAACAACTGTGGTTCCAACTGCTGCTTACCCTCCGGGGAGCCATCCTCCCGGCCACCATCATACCAAACACGTCTAGCGTTTCCACAGTCAGTGTATGTATAGGTGCTTGTAATTGACTGCAAGTTTATGTTCGTTTAAATTCCGGATTGGAGTAGGCAAGTTTCCTTGTACAATTTAGAAATCAACAAGCAAGAAGCACCGGTCTAGTGTACTTCCAGAATAATTGGAATCTGATGGGGATTACTCATTGATACAGTGTTATTACACAATTCTGACAAATCTCTCTTTCATATTCTAGGCAAAACCACAGAATAAAGCACCGTCTTGAACATATATAATTTGTGAGAGAGAGTTCATGAATGACAGAATGATTGTATACATTAACATTCAAAAAGCACCAATTTCGAGTTCCTCAAGTTAATTTTACACTTCGTTAATAATAACAAGAAAAAGAACACGAAAGTTCATGTTCTAGGAGTCCAGTAAACACACGCTAGAGGGACTAACCAATGACCAATTTGTGATCTAGTAAATCCCGGCAGAGGAACCACCCATTGTTTTCTCAAAGAAGATCACTTACACCCACTCCAGCCTACCTTGGTATTCCACACCAAATTGAATTGTACCGTTGAGACATCTTGCTTGGTTGCTCAGCTTCACCGGCCTGGTGCTGTATTTTGCTTGAAACCTCGGCAATGACTTGTGATGCTCTTTATCTATTGCATATTTCTCTGGGGGAATCTCATCAAGGAACTCATCTGCAACATCACCATCTTCATCCATCCTAAGACGCTTGGCATACCATCTAAATCCCTGAAACGTCAAAACAAGGATCGTTTAATACAGACTTTTGTTTATCATGAAAGAATACTTAGCTAAACTTCAGAATTTGCACGAGTGAAGCAGAATACACAGAGACTAAATGTCTCGGCTAAGCAAATGGTCCAAAAGACCAAAACTACTATGCCCCCATAGATCTTCCCTAAGCTGCCAATAAGGGCAAAAAAGGGGCAAAGTTTGCAGGCAGCTGGTCAAATAGCCATTATTAAAGCATGAGTAGCCTCTTGAAACTGCTAAGCCGGCCATGATATTTATTACTACCTCTCAATACAGCAAACTATCCTTGATGCATTAAACCAACTTTAAAATTTCAAATGAGATAGCTTGCAAACTGCCCCATGTCAACTCAATGCTACAACAAAATTAGCATAGGATTCAGCTTATATTCATGCTAGCTCAACATGGACTCTGATTGATACGAACTGTATAGAGGATTAATGAGGACACAAGACAAAGACAGAATACCATGATGCCCAGTTGAAACATGATCCAGTATACATTTGACAATGGCTACAAACTAACCTAATCAGATTCTTATCAAGATAAACTAGCCAAAGTGGCAACTTCATAATTAAGTTTTTTCTTGAGTGTTCAACGACAAAAAGTTCAGAAGTCTACATAACCATTAAGGTTTACCCGACCGTTGCCAGAGACTGACAAACAGACAGCAGTGGAAATCAAAGCATAGAATAGAGAACCTGTAAAAGGCAAACATAGGGATTTAGCAAGCATCACAGACAATATAAAAACCAGACAGCATTCTCGGACAACAGGAACTGATTACATGTTTGTGATATGGATTGCGTTAGCCATAACAGGACCCAGAAGACCAAATTAAACAATGTCACAAGCTTAACAAGTGCAAAAAGGATTTTTAACACATACAGGAAGGGAGAAATGTCAGGGGCTAAGCAAGCTATATGTCATGAACTCTTGCTGTTTAATCATCAATAATCCAACCTTTCTCCCGTTAAGGTACTTTGGTCCCATTTGTTATTGAGTTTGCCCGTGTATGCCAAATTTTGACGGCCACAATTACCAGATTACAAGGTTCTAAATTAATTATAATTATCACTCAAATATATCTAAATTTGAAAAGAGGCTCATTTTCTCTTACTGTACAATGAAAAAGGAAATATGGTCAACTGCACACAATCACATCAGATGCAACCAAAAAATTTTCCTTAAAAACATTGGATTTCACTTAGGAAGCGAGTAGAAGACTGGGGAGGAAAAAAGAAAACAAGCAAAAGCAAATTTAAAGGCAACATAAAGGAATTCTTACAAGTTGACGACACTGTTACAAATTATGGAAATACAGATGATGAAGAATTAAGACAGAGGAAGACTTCTCTGAATTATAGAAGAATGAATTTCCTAGATCTAGTAATTGCACATGAACAACCTATGTTTCTGGCTGACATAAGTCGAGTATACCCCTCAGTTTGCATTACGCCAGGATCGTGCAATATCAGTGGCATGCTAAGCTACAATTAACATGCTTAAAAAGAAGTGTCTTAGCTTGTTCATCAGCATGCCAGCATCATAAAAAAATATTCCTTCCATTAATGACATAAACATTTAAAAAAAAAATGCTTCTTTACACTGATTTTTTAAAATTGAGCTCCAGAAATATCTAGCGCAGCGTGAAAAATCAAAACTTTTCTCCCTTGTGATGAACCATTTGTTCTTTCTTTACTTCTAACAATTGGCATGTAAACTCGTATTCCCAAAAGCACGATGCATTACCACTTTATCGATGTACCTAGGCTTACAATTACAACTATGCAACCTGACACCAGCTGAGTAACATCGGAGAGTTCAAGCTTGCCACGGTCCTTAAATAGGAGATAAGCTAACAGAAAATGATCTAGTTGACAAAATATGAGTTCTGCTCATCGTGATACACTCCTCTCGAGATTTCCATCTACATAAGCTAACATAAGCTACATAAGCTAACATATACTCATCGTCAATTTCCATCTACATAAGCTAACAGCTACGGATTCAACTGCTGCCCACTTCCCTATAGCTCACAAGTCACAACCTTTATATTAAACTACTTGCCTCAATCAGAACAAGATATCTGCTTACTACTCCGCACTTATCATTACCCCAAAATCAATACGGTGACCATCCTTTCACTAAAACATGTAAATCAATCACAATTATTCCACAATAATCGCATACTTTTATCTGAGCACTGCTCACTACAACACAGACTAAAATCGTTCAAAACCATGATCAACAGCAATAAACTCATGATTCAAGTATTAAATCCATGCTAGTTCAACTAAATTTTGCAACTTTAAACGCTCAGTATCGCTAATTTCACATATTACAACACAACCCGTCAATAATTTCAATCAAAATTGGAATAAAAGTAAAATTTGGAGAGAGATTTTAACCTGAACGCCGCCATTGCCGGAGGAGCAGGGGACGAGAACAGGACCCGTTAGAGGTCTATCGACGGGGACTTGGACGGGGACACTGAAGCCTTTACGCTGGGGATGCTGAGCGGCTGCGGAAGTGGAGACGGCGTCGTTCTCGTCCTCTTCTTTCAATTCTTCTGCTTCATCTTTGGCGATCCCTAAAAACCCAGCTAGTCTTCTGAATAAACCCATCGGCCCTTGCTTGTGTATAATTTTATCATGCGGGAAGATAAGAGTTCCTATACGAATGGGTTAGACGGATGGAGAGAGAATACGGGTGCGCCGGCGGCGAAGGAGCGAAGTGGAATTTTGGTGAAAGCAAGAAGGGCAGTTCGGGAATATTTTCCTAGGAATGACGACGATGTCGAGAGCTACAAGGACGAGGAAAGACTTTAGACAGGGAGAGAAATAAGAGAGACTTGGCCGATTGGATAGAATAAAGTACTCTCTTTTTTTTTTTTTTTGTTGGTTTTTTTTTGTGTTTATTTATGTCTACAGTCTATATGCATTCGGAATTGCATTTTTCAATTTTTTTATGTCCAAATGGATTTGCAAATCTCAATTGGGATTGGATTTCCTTATTTTAATATAAAATTTGGTAGAATTTTGACTTAATTATGTGAAAATACATAATTTTTGGGAAGTATAAGTGAGAGGTATCAAATTCGAATATTTTCACCTACACTAAAAAAAATGCGTGACTCCTTGCAATTTATATGAATTTATTTGGAATTGGTTCTTTTCGGATTTGATTTTACCGAGTCATGTGATGATCTTAGCTGTTTTTTTGTCTGGTTTGGAAGCTAACAAAAAATTCAAATTAGTAGACATAAGATACCTACATTTTTTTTTGGATTCTAATTTTGGTTACTCAAAGATCAACTTCTTGGATTTAATTTTCCAAAATGAATTATGTGATCTTCTCAACTACTTTTTTTTTTTTATTTCAGCTTTTGTTTCTTTTGAAAGCTAGAAAAGAAAAATCCAAAATCAGAAGTCATAAGACACCCCTACGAGGTATCTGTTTTATTTCAACATTTGTTTCTGATTTGGGTTTGTCAAAGATCAACCTCTTCAAAAATCAGAATCTGTTAAGGCCCATGAGGTTTGAGTCTTGAACAATTTTGCTACTCATTAATCAAAGTGTGAGCATTTCAATGAATTAACGTGCAAACCGCTACCATAATAAATAGATTTCTTTTCTTATTTGGTTTTTTCTTTGCATTAGTTAGAAATAGTTTACAAATATATTTTTTTCTCATTTTGGTAAATTTGTTCGGGTAGACCCGGATCCGGATCCGGAACATAGAATAAAAGACCCGTCGGGTAAACGGGTCGATCCATCCGGCATTCAGGTCCGGGTCCGGAATAATGAATTCCGGCCCAGACCCGGCCCTGAAAGGTGAGAATTTTGATTCTTGTTGACCATACGCTATTCAGAGTTTTATCTATTGCTACAGCCTATTTATTTGGTGGCAAAGATTCTGATAAGATTCAGAAGTAACATTTGCGCACTTGTAAAATATTATATTTGAAGAATCGATAAAGGGAAATTAGTGAACAAAGAGTAATTAAGTTCCTTTTGCTTGAGGAAGAATTGAATTAGATAGTAAATGTAAGAGAAATGGTAAGCAAGAAGTCATAAATTCCTGGTCCGCTCTACGCGGGCATTCTGCAAACCTGCTTGTGAAGGGACGATTTCTAAAATTGCACATCCCGACGAGAAAAGGGAAATTATCAAGACCTGACACGTACATTTACATGCATTCATACTCGCAAACAAGAATTTGACTGAGCACTATTTTCCAAACAAGCGTAACCTTGACGAGCTCCATCACAAACACACAGCTAGTTCAACGTAGCAGCATTGGAGGAACATCCCCGAGAACTTGGGTCATTTATCAGATTCAATGAACTCATTTTGAACAATAAATTGATAACACATGCAGAACTAATAATCATTGTGTCAGGAAAAATGGCATCTGATCTATGTATATAAATGACTTACAAATTACATGCTGCTTCAGAGTCAAAACTCTTCCATCTCTCTCTCTCTCTCTCTTTACGCGAAAAGTATCTCTCAAATTATGCACGACACAAACATGAGACTGAATCGTGTGGGGAGAACGGATCCATCAGTAGCATCTTTTGCAAATCTTCCAATTCTGAAAGCCATGCTTGTCTGAATAATTTTCCCCACGGTAGAACAAGCCTGTAGAAAACATTCCACACCAGCACCCACAGGTCCTATGGTTCCTAACATCTAATCTCATATGAACCAGCCTTTGTAATATAACGGACCCACTCAACTGTATTGTACCCACTCTTCTCCCATACCTGCAGAAATGCAGTAGTAGTTAAAGAGCCATTTCTATTATAAAGAAACCACTCAGCCACCAGCCAATGAAAATACCTTCAGAAAACGCACACGCAATCCAGATGCTGTAAACATAGGAACCTGCAAAACAAAATAGGTCCATATCAATCTTTGTTTTACATTTGCTTGTAGTCAA
Organism: Coffea eugenioides; assembly: GCF_003713205.1. Classification (NCBI taxonomy): domain Eukaryota; kingdom Viridiplantae; phylum Streptophyta; class Magnoliopsida; order Gentianales; family Rubiaceae; genus Coffea; species Coffea eugenioides. The sequence goes on from NC_040042.1 coordinate 3,778,723, forward strand.
TCAATCTTTCTCAAAACAAAATCAGCGCTCAATTAAGAGGAGAAACAGGGCCCTAAATACTCGAAATTAATGTACACGTTTAGTTTAATTATACCAAGTACCAAAGTGAGACTAAGCTGTTTATATCATCTCCCATGTTCTTTACTTTGCTGTGAACAATTCATCAATGTAACATGAGTGAGAACAGAAGATACCAGGAACAACAAATAAAGGGCACATTGCAGTTTTAATCCCCTAAATTTTGGACTAATTCCACTTCAGTCTCTTACAGTTTGAATACATTTCATCCTTCTCTTTTGTACCAGTCTCATTTCAGGTCCATGAGATTTAACTTTGACATATTTGCTTCTTTTTTCACTTTAGTGCATTGTTAATCATCCTCAAAAAGCACAATTTTAGAAGAATAAGTAAACAAATGTCCCAATACTGAAACATGAAAGCCAAAAGTAGGATGAAATTCAACCAAATGTATTGTAACTGAAACAAAAGGAACTAAATTGAGACTGATATTAATCGCAAGGGATGAAGTCTAACATTTAGTTGCCCACAATTAAAGAGATGCTAATTTTGCATTGCTCAGCACCTAGTACTGTGATCTGGGACCCGAAAACTACCCATCTAAACTTTTGTTAAGTAATTTTCCTACATTCATGACACCTAGCATTTGAACTTGGAGAAAAATTATATCATGCCTCAGAAAAGGAAGAAAAGTTCGTTTTGCAATCCCTACTCTTCCCAGCCTAGCTGATGAAAGAAAACCTTTTGTGGACCTGTTATCTTAATCATAAAGTTGTGACACTGGGAACATAACATGATAGACAATTGAAGAAAAGGCTTGTAAACATAGAAATTGGTAAGATACCTGAAACTCCATCTGAATTGGTGGCCTAGTCCAAGACTTCTTTTCTGCCATTGTGGAAATCAACTCCACTTCGGCACTTAGTGTTGGCTCAGTTTGTCCAGGAAATTTTCTAATCCTGCAAGATACAAAAAGAAAAGGAAACTGATGTTACTGTAGACCAACAGCCACCATTGAGGATTAAGGAATACCTAGAACAGGATAAATAGTAGTTTAGCATAAAAATGTGGTCTAAAAGGTATGCAACTAAAAATCATAGGCTGTCTTCAACAAACTAACGAACATTATGTACCATGACCAATAGACAAAAATCTTGAGTCTACTACATCCCGACAGTCTCCTGCCATATAGCTACCAGGTATCAACGGTGTTTTTAATCTCTCAAAGAAGTTAAGCTCTCCACAGAATATAAATACACTTGTACGATGAGCTTTACAATTATCACAAAAAAATATTATCTTAATTTTATAAGCTGACGTGTCTTAAAATGTTACTGTAGCATCTGCTTTAAATACTAAACAGCAGCACTCCAATAAAATGTATTCTAGGCACCAAGGAGAATCAAATTCAAGCCCAACAGAAATGATGTGCAAAATCTGGAGAAGAAAAAAAGCCAACCAATGAATGTACATGAAGAACAATTTCAGCAACCTATATAAGCAATATAAAAGGTACTTGCAAGAGGATGTTATTCTACAGTAGCACTCCTTTGCATATGCTTGTCTTGATCAGACAGAATTGTGGTATACATTTATTGAGAAGGATAGCTCCATTATAGTTAGAGTAATTACATACAGATGCAAGACAGAATATTGCATCAAATACTCACTTCCAGACCAAACAGTCAATAGATGCATTGTATTTCGCTCGACCGGATGTAACTTGGAAGCTCGTTTTTGCTGTTTGTTTTGGTACTGGAATCTTGACGACAACGCCAAGTGCAAACATTTTTGCACCAAAAACACTCTTAACCTGTATGCAAATATACAAACTGAGCAAATGATAACAGCAAGTAGATTGCATATATATACAAAAAATAAGATGACAAACCTTAACATTCACTTCCATGCGTGTACGGCCAAGTTCCTTGATAGTTGGCAATACCCGGAAAGGGAGATTCACACCCTCAGTGATACGGTACCTGAAATCAAAGTACATGCGTGTCTAATCAAGAATGAACTAAACAGAGCCATGTACGTGGAAAAACAAAATAAACTAAACCAACAAGCCTCATAATTAGAGAAATGAAGATTACATAAAATGGATTCGTATAAAATTAAGTACGTTGTCAGAAACAGAATACACAAACTGCTAACTTATATCAGATGCTCATGACTACAACATCCTTTGGCTGATGTCAAAACGAGGTAAGAAACTATTCAGAATAACCCCACCCACTCAACTATCCCACCACATGCACCCCCAAAAAAACTTGAGAAAAGGAAAAACGAAAAATAAATCTTTAAAAAAACTGTCATCCAAGAATTCAATTTGAATACACTAGAAAATTTGACCAACTTTCCTACATACTCGAATGAGGAGAAATTTTTATTTGTCATCAAATCTTGGTATCAATTGATACCTAAATAGTACAACTCCCCAGAGTGTGAAAAGCAGAAACCAGACTGTAAAATTACAGCATTCTAAAATAAAAGATCCTCCAAGGAGAGGCATTTTGCTCAGAAGGAAAAGTACAACCCAGCAATTTTTCGATAGGCTTAGGTATTATAAAATATTTGCAACCAAATGTATTCTGCATCTAATGTTCATGTATTCTCTGTATGCACTTGGCAAGCAATAGACTCAAAAAAAAGCCATCAAGAAGCCTACAGTTTGATCTGTAGCAATTGCAGTATGTTGTTTTTTAATGCGAAGATGAACACACATAAATGTAAAAAGGATAACAGACTCAGTTATTTTGGATGTTACATTACTGCTTACAGCCACTATCAGAGCCCAGCATCAGAAAGTAAAAGCATGTGAAAAAAAATCTTGTGACAATCATCCAAGGGGGAAAAAAAAAGAGAAACGGGAAACCTAGCACAGTTTGCTGAGGGACTACAAGCTTACTTCATCAATTCAAATTCACCATCAGGAGGAACAAAGCTGACCGTTTTCTCTGAGTTGAATCTCGTCAAATTTACACATTGATGGAAGGTAACGTCATCAAGCTCAATAGTTTTGCCACTGCAAAAATTACATACCACTCAGGCAAAAGACATAGTAGAAAGAGGAAACCTGATCAAGCATGTGCTAACCAAATTAGCTTGTAAGCAGCAAATCTGTCAGAGTCTGAGGAAAAAATAAGAAAAAGTATCCATGGCAGAATATAAAGTACCAATTTGTGAACATTACATGTGTAGAAAAAGCTGTCCTCAGACTTTAAAACAATAAAACAGCCCAAAGAGGAGCAAACAATAAGGTCCTTCACCCTTTTACAGCAAGGAAAGGTTACATCTAACCACTATATCCAAAATGGCAAAGAAATACAAAGAGGAAAAAGCCAACATTCTAACTTTTTGTACTTTAAAGTACAACCCATTTTTTTAAATAACATATAAGCAGTACTAAAGGCACCAAATGGTTGCCACCCAGACCACAACGAAAAACTGTGAATGCAAAAATCTATTTGCTTGATCAAAAATATTCAGCAATTCATAGGCATTCACTCAAAGAACATCAATAAACCCGAAATTAATGGGTACTCCGGTTCTCAGTTGTGCTATTTTCTTAAAAGCTCCACTTGACGCCGTCTTTCCTTCCTCTCCAAAGTGACCAAAAACTATGGAAAGGTTCAGAAACCAAACATGAGTCCCTACCAACCTCAGGCTGCAATACGCTCCATCGGAACAAAAGAACTTTCTAAATTACCAAAGAGTTCTATTCTTTTTATTCATGTTGCCACAAAAGCCAAGGGTGAAAAATCACAAATTACCTCTTCGTAGGACGTGATTTTATCTGTGACTCTTTCTCCAGGCCAATCTTATCATTCAAACCCAACTTTAAATCAGGCATTCCAGAAAGGAAGCACTTCATGAGAATTTTCCCAGTTACATCACACCGCAAAACACTACCTATAAGTGTCAAGCTGATATAAGAAAGCAGCATACATGAATATAGAGCAATACATCCTTTAGGCTAAATTGATCTTACCTTTTGAAGACATAAGAAGATTGACGCTTTCCACAATATCTAGAAACACCTATTAACCAAAAACAGTATAATTAATATCAACCCCAATTAAGTTCAACGAACAAAGTATCAAAGAAAAAGGAAAAAGAAATACCTCATTCTTCTTGTATACAAGACCCTCTCTACGCCAGCCAACAGCACCAGTAACTTGTAAAGTTGCATTAGGCACCGGTCTTTCTGCAGCCTGTTATGGAATTCAAATAGAGATTAGATCAGTATTCATATAATACTCGTACACAGGGACTCTTCAAAACCAGTACACCATGAACATTCCCAAATATTTCCAAAGAACAAGCAAACATCTAACCTTAGATGAAAATGGTGAGCGTACACCTTCTTGTGTGATATAAAGCTTCAAGATTTCCGGTGAAAGATTTTGTGGATAACCAAAGTCCATTATCTCTGCATTGAAATCATAACATCAATTCAACAGCCTGTATGAAGATACTAGAATTCTGAATGAAATGCATACAAAAATCTACAAATAGATACATGTCAACAATGCAGCTCTAACCATGCAAATAAGTAATCTCATCCACACAAAAGAATGCAATTCACACCCCACAAGATATACAAATTGACAGAAGAAATCCGCAAAAGATTAACACAAGGTAAGGCACTATAAACAAGCTTTTGGTACTCATCCTGAGTCTTAACAAGCAGATTGTTTGGCACACTGATAACAACAATATACAGATCAATGATAGAGGAAATACAGATTTACAAGTGAATATCTAAAAGGTACTGATCAAAGATGTCCAAGGTATTCTTGGAAGGTGAGGAGTGTACCATCCAACAGCTCATAGATTAAAACAAAATTATTCCGAATAGCATCTTCATCAAAAGCCCCGCCAAAATAGGATTTGAATAAATTTACTGCCTGTGGGAAAAAAATAAAAGTTGGTAACCGGGTTAGATCAGTTAAAGAAATTAGCTGCTCTTAAAAATATAACAAATTTTACTTGTCAAGCCAATATGAAATGCAGACTGCACAAAAGGCATGGGTTCTGTTGTACAAATAAATCAATAGATGAATACATACTTTTTTTAAACTACCAACATGAAAGAACTGAACTGAACCAGAGATGAAGGCAGTTATCAAAGAATATCAAACTAACTATAGGTGATAAAGCAGAGACAACACATGGGGCTGATGCAGCCATAAAGAAATTAAGCAAAGATAAATTTCGAGAATATTGGACGTTTTACTTCAAACATAAAGCATTACTTCATTAGTTTAAACCATATAAAACGTGGGCAACCGAAATGTAGTAGTATCCAGTGTAGGAAAATCACTCCGATATGCTCATGTTTTATATTCTAAATTATATAAAGTAATGGTAGTATCATAATTCCAAGAATTTCTGGAGTTTCCACAAAACAGGAAAAGGGTTACTATCCAGAGTCAAAGTTATGTCATAAATTATATATCGTATGTCTTCTGTTTCTCAATGTCCATTTTACCCCTTATATTGCAACTTTTCTCGTTAGTAATTAAATTATAAGCTTTCCCAAGAAATCATACTTATCTTGCATTATGCTACACTATTTTAACTTAATTGGTGCTGACCAGTTGAACCCTTGAAAAATTCCTGGAATGATATCCTCCTCTTACCTACTGTGAGAAAATGTACAACAATTCCAAGTGAGCTACAATTTACATGGATGAAACTAAATCACCATTCACATTACTGTTTGGACAACAATCCTCCGACCTTTTCAGTTTCGAAAACTTTATCTCCTTAAGTTTTACCCCATCCATTGTTCAAGTAGATCCCTTCCAAGTTCATAGTTCTCATCCAATTTCACAACAAGCCTTCGCAAGACAGACCATGTGCCATCACCCTCAAAGCTTTGCCACCTCAAGGATATAAGTTATACATTGACCCCAGAACTTAATAGTAGTACCCTCGTCCCAACATCTAGTAATTTATCCCAAGCAAGCACATTAACACCTTGACAACCTTAGCTAAATGTCTATTTAAACACTTTTCAAGCTTACCATGTTTATTGAGGTTTTGTCATTTTGCTTTATACATATACACCTCAATACCTACACAAACTCTATTCAAGCATCGGCAGTGTTGTCATTTGAATGAAGGGAGTGGTAAGGAAACCATATTACCCTACTAACACCAATTTGACAAGCAAGCAAGACATATAGCTTAGTAATTATAACAAACTTCAGCTGTAAAGGCTACGTCACAACTTAAAAATAAAAATAAAAAAAACTTCCACACACTTCTTAAGTGTATGAATTAGGTAGCAGCTGAGTACCTCAACAACGAACTTAAATGCACAAGCAACATTGGCATTGCTGCTCACAACAATCACAATGTAGACGTTACTGATTCTCATGTAAAAGAAAGAGCATCCTCCAATCTGGCGCACTGGGCATGTTCCGAGCTCTTTTGTTTGCATTATATGCATTCGAAAGGCATCAACCATATTGCCCCTGATAAGAATGAAGAAGAGCATGTAAGCTAAACTTGTTTGCAAGGTCACGTGATAACAGAACTTCTGGCAATAAGATAAAGACAGAACTAAAAATTCATAAAATAATAGCAACAATAATAACTGCCAGACCAGCCAGAAAAGAACTGCACAAAAGGGGCTTGGAACTGGAAAATAAAGTGGTTTTAGAAGTTCAATCCTTCAATTGGTCAACTTGAAAGTGAGCCAGTTGTTAAATAATATATTAACTTGTATTCCTAATGAGGGAAAAATTGTATATTTCCTAATCAAGTTGTTAAATAATATATTAACTTGTATTCCTAGTGAAGAAAAAATTGTATATTTCCTATATGGGACAAGAAGAAAGGGTCGGCTTTAACAATTAAACACATAATGATATTATACTATTGCAGAAATTATGAACATGAGATACTTGACACATTATTGGGCACATCTGCTGCACAAAGGACAAAGTTGGAAGAGTTTGAAATGAAAATGGATATGAGTTGTTTCTAACAGTAGTTGAGAACTTGTGATATTGAAAAATTGAAAGATTCTATGTCCCTTCAAGATTAGGGAAGTGATATAGATGCCAGACTGGCTTGGCTGAATGAGTGAGAATCTGCTTTTTCTTGCCTTCCTCTTTCAGATGAATTGATTAGTGTACTCAGTCTAGTATCGCCGCCCTTACTTTTAGTCAGATAAGGCCCCTTTTTTCTCTTAAGTGTACAATATCTGCTCTTATCCAGCGTTTGAAATTGAAAAATTTTGTCAAACAGGCTTTGCATGTGATTAACTTTCATTTCAGTAGGAAGAAAGGTACACATACTACTATACCATCAAGTACAAAGAAAAGGCTTCATGAGGTAGAATTACGAAAAGCCAGACTAAGAGAAAAATGAATTGGGAGCAAAAGACTCCTAAAACAGCCTAATATTGTTGGAAAGAGATGTTTCTTATCATATTTAGATGTGGAATGTGGTGCATCATGTAACGCTGGCAAATAAGCAAAGTAGTTCAAAGCTAATCTATTATCCTCCTAACTATATCACTGTGCCGTCATTAACTCAAAACAAAACTATATGCGTTATTACTAAAATTTCCAAATGTCCCACCTGAAAAGCTAATTAGTTTCAAAACCTCTGAAACTTTTACTAGGCCTCGTATCCTAGTACTGCAGAGTAATTATTTTTAGCTGGTTGCCAACTGTCAAGATTTTTTTGTCGTCTGGATTGAAGCAAGACTTGAGCTTTTTTAAGCTTAAGAAGAGCAAATGAAATGAATCCAGCACAATGCAATATCAGATCCTAAAACCAACTCGAAGAAGAAAAATTGCATCTATAGAAGCCTCATTCTGCAGAATACCTACAATTTTTCTCCTTCATACTCCCCCGTTTACTCGAAAGATGGTAAAAGATAAAGTTAAACAATTCAACAATATTTCCACTACTTTAAAGCAAAATTAGACACTCAAAAGGAAAAAAAACGTCGTAAACATCAAGCTACTGCTACTTCGTAGAATCAAATCACTCAAATTAAATCGCATAATAGGAAATATCAGAGGTAATTGTAGGTCTTTTACCCGACGTCATCGCGGTAGAGGCGATTGATGAGGACATCGCCGCGAAGATTTAAGAAATATATAGCCGACGCCGCCACCGGCATAATTCAACTCCGATTTCTTCCTTCCCCCAATTAGCTGGTACTCCTAGATCAGATGAGAATGAGATCCAGGGTACTCAATTCGACCCTCGAGGTGTCATACAACAACCAAAAAATTGCATCAATTTTAGATGAATGAAAATGTAAATGGAGAAAATGTTGATGCTGAAATGGTTCAAGTAGTAAGATCTGAATTTGTCTGCGGAGCTGTTAAGGAAAATTACGATAGCATAGAAGAAACGTTTCTCCTGGTCAATATCATCATACTTTTCCCTTCCTTTTACCAAAAAAAAAGCATTTCCCTTCCACAGTGTGTTTATTCCACGTGCATTTCACATGACTTCTCTTCAATTTTTTTCCTTTTTTTTTTTTTGGTGTAGACTACAAAATAATTATACCCAAAGTTGTATAGTTTTTTTTTGGAAAAATGGCCAATTTAGGCCTTGTTTGATAACCTCATTCGCCACTTCAATTTAATGGATTTATATCTTAACATGTTCAAACGAATTTGATAACTAAAAATTGAATATCTGAATTAATTAAGTAGTTATTTACTTATCACTGAATGTGATATACACTCAAATATATTAGATTTAATATTTAATAATTTAATGGATTCAGATTTCATATTTTAGTTTTCAAACTTTAATTTTATCAAATACACCCTTATCTTTAAATTTTTTTTTTCGTTGATTTCATCCCTTATTATTATTTTAGTCAATTTGATCTCTAAACTTATACTACAGTTCCAATCAAGATCTCAATGGTGGCGCCACCGCATAAATTCAATCGGACTCCTAATCGAGCAACCAAGAAGGGGTATTTTGGGGATTTTTGGTGTTGGGGTTGTAATAAAAAGAAGTAAATTGATGAAAAACCCCAATTGTAAACTTGGGGTTTACCCAAAAAAAGGAGATCTGCCCAAATTTTTCAAATTCGTGTACAAAAATCACTACAATTAAATGCATCCGAGGAGGAATTGGGACAAAAATGCTTAGGAGTGTGCATCGAATTCAATTTCAGTAAATCAAAACTCTGGATTTGGAATCTTTGAAAATTGGAAGTTTCGGAATCTTTGGATATTGGAAGTTTCGACCGATTTCAATTTCGAATTCACAAATTTTGATTTTGATTTCATTTCGGAATTTGGTAAACTACTGAATTCACCGAATTCGGTAAACTTGTAAGTGTATAACATAATTTTGCTAAATTAGATGCAAATTTTTGTTTCCATACAACAAACTTAATTAGACTCACTATTATTATATAATATAAGTAGTAGTTAGAGCTTAGAGGTATTATTATATCATATAAATATTTTATATTACGTAGATGTATTAATATATATATATATATATATATGCATATGTATATTATGTATAAGAATTTGAATTCAAAATAGGTACTTGATTTACTGATTTCGAAGGAATTTTTTATTTGTTTGGAATTTTTTATTTGGGAAAACATGATATGGAATTCAAACCTAATTCGTACAATTCAAAATTAGAATTTTCGATTTCCTTTGAGCTTTCCGTTTTTACCGATTTCAAAGTTCCGAATTGAACTCGAAATCAGTCGTGTTTAGGGAATTTCAATTGGTATTTAATTTGATTATGGATTAAACGTCCGTGTTGAAGAAAAGGGGTTAAAAAAAGAAATGATTGCTTCTTATGAATATTCTTTTTGCTGTACTTCCAAATTCCATAAAGATGAAGTTGGTGGCTCCGAATTCCTTTTTCGATCAGTGCATCGCAAGGCTGCATGAGTAAAGCTTGGAAGCAAAATCTTATATGCAAAAATCATTTGCCACTGTGCGGGTGTGTTTGCATGACTTGTAATGGGACGTCGCCACCTATACCGCTAACATGTAGTAGCAGTTTTCCCGTTTAGTTGGATTGGCTGCCATACTGATTGAAGCCAGTCCAGCAACATGATATGATAGACCAATTAGTCCCCCAAACACTAACCGGTACTCATACTCCTTAATCTCCTCTTTTCTTTGTTTGCTCCCTATATAATCAGTCTGATTATCATACATATTCTTAATTTCAATTGCTCTAGCTACAGCGTTCAGGAGCACTGTGATACCAGTCACTAAGAGGATTTCAGCGAGAAGAGGCTATCCTGTAGAGCCTGATATCTCAATGCTCCTCGACTCGGCAGCTAGACATTTCTGTAAGAAATTTGAAACAAAATAGGCTTCACTTTTTTTTTTTGCCCCAGTTAGAAGAACAGACTTCTACTAATGCTGATGTTTATACTATGCTCGCCCAAAGCTGATGTTTCATTCCAAAAGATTTTATTTATTCAACCTCAAGTGAAAACTTGGAGCCAAAAGCATGAGATTCAACCTCAAAAAGTCCAGGAAACGCTAGAGCCACTTCAGAGTTTGCCCTTTCTTTAATCTTCTCCTCTGAATTGGTCCCCCGTTTGCTTTCAATCCTGATAGCCTCTTGTTGCCGGAAAATTCGATAAACCCTTTGAAGCCTGCAACTTCAGACCCTACTATTACAAAAATTACAATGTTAATGACCAACCTACGGGATTTTCAGTTTCATCAATTCTTTTCTCCTCCTCCTGGCTTCTGCAGCAGTGGTTGCATCCTCTGACATTTTCCTGGTGTAAACCACTGGCTCTTGATGCTCTTCCGATGCACCTTTTTCTCTTTGTCCGGCAGAAGATGCAACAACCTCCGCCTTGGTTAAAGTGTCATTTCTCCTTGCAGCAGTACTAAGTCCTACGCGCAAACTAGTTGCCGGCCTGACACACCTCAAGGGTGTCGGCATGAGAACCATCCTATCAGGATAAGTTCCTCCAATGTTACCACCACCGTCTGGAGGGTATCCAAATCCAGCCTGATGGACATCATCAACGGAGATTGAATTAGAAGCTTCTGTTTTGACTTTCAAGGATAAACAGGCTTGGTCATCCTCTCCATGCAGACTGTTTTTCATGGAAGAACTTGCTGTGCACTGATTATTTGAATAAGTTTGATTTCGTCCATCGTTTTGAGGAGGGGACGGCAGGCGAAGAGCATTTGTTAGGGAATGCAGAGGAAAGAAACAAGGGAATGGCAGTACGTATAACAAAGCTCCTGGATTAGCAACCATCGCAGATTCTCTTTGATCAGACAATAATTCCGGCCTTGATGCATGTGTCATGGCAAAAAGCGATGGATTTGCAATATCACATAGAGATCTGCTTCGAAACAGGGTAGCATCTAGAGGTTGAACTGCTGATGGCCAGTGAAGTGGAACAATAGGAGATGCAGTTCTTGAACATGCAGATACAGAACATCCTCCGCAGTTAAAGTTTGATTCTCCTGTGATTTCCTCCGACTTGGGCTTCACCATTTTGGCCATCTGCAAAATAGAAACACAGATCGAAGTTCAAATATTACACTTGCACAGATTAAAAACTCCTCTCAGAAACAAAATGCAGCACCTGTTCCATCAAGTAATCATTTGTGTTTTTTAGTGAATCATACTCCTTCGCCGCCAGCTCCTTTTTCTTCTCATAAAAAATATAACCCAAAATATAAATAAATAACAAGATATATTAGAGATTCAAGGAATTCTCCATCTAAGTTAAAGCTATACAAAAGGACATGCTGAAATGACCACCCACCTTCTTCAAATTCTCATTCTCCAGTGTCAGATTTGCTGCTTTTCTAGTTAACTCCTCAAACATAGCCTGGAAGAGCAAACGAACAGATGACATTGATCGAATTATAGACTGCAAAAACCAAATTAACTGGAGGAAAATGCAACTTTGACAAATGGTGATGATAGATAGAGAGAACAGCACATCACAGGTAATCTGATGTATAAGGTAATCTGATGTATAAAATATTCTGTGACGCCCTCAGAACATATCAAAGTCTTGCAGTACACTGTCCATGCAAAAGACTTGAGTAGGAGAATCAATATAAAACGTTTTTCTGTATAAAAAATAATCGTACCGTTGTTGTTTCATTTACCAGATATCAACTAAATATACAAACGATACGGCTGAGCAGTCAAAGACATCAGAACTCTACGGCAGAATGTAGAGCCATGTTATTGAGCCAACTTACCTAGTAATAATTTTATCATCGAACACTTCACAGCAACTAGATTTTACTTGAACGCAGAACACAAACTATATGCACAACCTGATATTACGATGGCAAAACTGGTAACAATCACCATAGAAAAATAGGTAAATGGGCTCCAGATTGGTTAAACCCTTCAAAATTTGCCCACTTCACAATGTTTTTCTATGATGACCCGATCCAACATCATTGCAACTTCATATTTGATATAATTTACAATCTGAGCACTCAAGCATTGTAATCCTACTAAAACACTAATCCTACTTGGGACAATGCTGAAGAATTGCTCGAGTCTAGTATTTCCAAAAATAACTTTGTTTTCAAGCTCTTAACCACATATAAATAAATGACTCTAGAAAGGGCAAATTACACTTTACCTCCTGTGGTTTAGTGTTTTTTCACATAATCTCCTATGATTTCAAAAGCTATACATAACCTCCTCATGATTTGGATTAAAGTGTCAAAGTGACGGAAATGATTATTCATAACGGAATCACCTAAAATGTCAAAAATAACCTTTATGTAAAGTTGAAAATTATTTATTAACCAAAGGGGTTATATATATATATATATTTTTTGAGAACTATAAGAGGGTTATATGGTAATGTATCAAACAACAAGGGGGTTATATGGTAAAATATAAAAATTATACGGTGTTAGTGTGTCATGCATTTATAAGTGTAATTTCAATACTTTAAAAAGTTCCGTTACGAATGACTATTTCTGTCACTTTAACACTTTAATCCAAACCATGAGAAGGTTATGTATAGCTTTTAAAATCATAGAGAGGTTATGTAAAAAAACACTAAACCAGAGGAGGATAAAGTGTAATTTACCCTTCTAGAAAAGTATTTGCTTTTGTTTAAAAATGACAATAGCAGCAAATAAGCTCCTCACTGCTTAACCCTAACAAGCGTATAAATATAGCATATCCGTAAGTGCTACATCTTGAATTTCTATGGATTGAAAGCTTCTATAATTTATTCAAACTCATCGCAGAAATGCCTCTAAGCCAGATGTACAAAAATGTAGTAACATTTGTAATGATCTCAAGCAGAAAAGTTAACCACTGCATTTACCTGCCTACGCCGAATTGTCTGCCTCGCTGATTCTCTATTTGCCAATACACGACGAAGCCTTCGTGTTTCCTTTTCAATCTGCATTTAAGCCCAATTAAAAAGGAGTAATATCATCCATTTCTTTTGAGTTCGAGGAAGAGGGGAGAAGGGAGAAGAAAATAAACGATCTTTAACGCTAGGTACCTCAGTTAAAGATTGCCTTGACTTGCTACAACCAACAGAAAAATAACTGGTGGAACACGACAAGCCTCCTGCTTTAAATTCATCATTTTTCTCATCTTTTACTGTTCTAGTGATCACATTTGATACCCTTTCGGAAGGTTCCTTGATGACAATTGCCTGACCCTGCTATAAAACAAAAGACGCTCAATTATGCACCATTTGGAGCTCTAAAGATAAAGAACAAACATAGTAAAGAGAGATATTTCTACGAATCTACAGTCAACTCGAATAATAAGAAACCATCTGCTCCAATGAATAGTGATTATAGCCCCTCTGAATATAAGAAAATTTCCCTTTCCACCATAAAAATGGAAATTGGAAAACCATGAAGACAAGCGCAGATAATGCAAGGAAAAGAAAGAAGGATGGGGGGATGGCATTCCGCTTCAAGGCACCTTTGTAATCAATAACCTTGTAGTTAATGATTTGTATAAGGTGCAAACTAGCGACGATATTTAAGAGAGAATCTACGGGTAATGAGCAGCTTAATCCCGTATGTCATCCCCCTAATGAATGGCAAAGTCGTTTTAAGATCCACCCTAGACCATCTACGTAGTAGGACTTAGTCTAATAGTAATAGGATCTTTGTGTTGTACAAGCATGGAGAGTTATTTCTTAACTTAGGTGTATGTGTCTCAAGTGCAGTAAAACTACACAACTTCCATTGGTTGATTTTTAAGTACTTGACGTTGCTACTTCTACTTCAAATAATGAACGGAAATTATCAATACAATTAGAGCAATTCAAGCGAAATCAAATACAGTTTAAAAGTAAAAATTTATGATTTACTTGAAAGCTTCAAGCACGTAAAACGATTCTTCAATGCGGACAAATTAGGCCCCGTTTGGCAAGTAAGTTTTTTGGATGTTTGTTTAAAATTTACTGTAGTTTACTGTAGAAATTTTTTTAAAATATTTTTGAAGTGTGTTTTTTTTTAAAAAATTTTTTGAAGCGTGTAGTTTAAAAATTTTGAAAAGTTTTTTGAAATTACTATAGTTAAAGTTTTTAAAAAACTTATAGCAGACAAATTTGGCAAAAAACTTATCTGCCAAACAAGGCTTTAGTTTTGCATTCATGAATCATTAGACATGTATCGATTGAAAGAATCAAAATCATATAAACCATTAAATATCTCATCAAGAATAGAATAAAGTTATCGTCCAAATATTAATTCCTAATCAAAATTTATTCTTCAGTGCAGGCAAATTAGTTTTGCATTCATGGATCATTAGACATATTGATTCGAAGAGTCAAAATCATGTAACCAGTTAAATATCACGTCAAGAATAGAATAACGTTATCGTCCAAACATTAATTCCTAATCAAAATTTATTGCAATTAGGAGGTTTATTGGTACGCATGCTCATGAATGGCAGCTAGACATATTTATTGTCATTTGTCTTCTTAAATACTACCAAGTAGCTAGCTTTTCCACCCGAATTACCGGTAGGAATAGCAACAGGGTGGGGCGAGGGCCACTAGTCCAACCCCCGCTCCCCCCACCCCGCCCTACTTCTCCCATGGGAGCATCATCTCCTCCGCCCACTGTTATTGTGTTTTTTTGGAAGAAAAAAAGTATTATTATATTAACTGTAATTAGAAATTAGTATAAATTTATTAATAAATTCAGTATAACTAATTAATAATTTCTATTAATAGACATGTATAATTATTAATATAATTAATTATATTTTATATACTAATATATATTATATAATACTTATAATTAATAGTATTATTATTATAAGTTTATAATTAATCAAATCAAACAATATTTAATATACATATTTAATTTTTTTCAACGGATAACGGGCGGAGATAGGGCTATACTTCCCCGCCCACCGCCCCATTTTTTAATGCCGCCGGCCCGCCCCTCCCCCGCCCCATCAGCTTCCCGCCGGGCAGGTGCCCATCCCTAATTATCAGCTATAAAAAAATGCGCATTGCACCTTAAGTACTAATAGTAACAGTATACGTAGTAAACAGTCGAGTAAGTAAAACTTCATGCTACTGTTAGCCGTCTAGCATTACAAACTGGTAGTAACCGTAACAGACTAGTAGTAGTGAACAAAAGCATCCAGCCCAGACAGAGTAGCATCCAGATGAACCAAACTAAATATAAGAATAGAACCTGAGGAGTTAGATCACAGGTAGAGGGCGGCTGTGATGGTATTTGTGGTGGGAATGAGGAAGACCCGTAGTTGATCACTGGTGGGGATTCCGGTTGTTGGTGGGGCATGGCGGAATAGGCTAAACCCGCCAAAGCTTCCGCGGCCTCCAACTCTAAGGTGATCATTTTCTCCTCCGAATCCCCAGAAGTTGTTTTACACGCCTCCTCCTCGCCGCACTCCATATCCATAGCTACTAGTAGCAGTAGTAGTAGAAGAAGATGATAGTGGTAGTAGTAGGAGGCCAGAAGCATCCGAGGTTATTATACTGGTAGTCGTAAAAGAAAAAGAGTTGAATGGAAGAGGAAAAGCCATACAAACCCAACCCAGCAAGGAAGGTGAGGCGGCAAAGTTGTACAAATACTACCAAGCAAGCATGCTCTGATTTGTGTCGTTCCCGATCAGCAACGAAGGAAGTGACATGTGTCGTTCCGGAACGTAGCGGCACTACTTTCCAAGTCCCAGGCTCCGATTTGTGCTTCTGCCACGCGTCACCATTGCCCACGTCGGCTGTTTCACTTGCGGAGGGTGCTCGCACGTGCCCCCAGCCAGCCATTGCTGATTAGGTTCGTCTTTTTTTTTTTTTTTGCCCTTTTTGTGTGTGTGTTGGGGGCTGGGGGTAGAGGTGGGCGGGGATGAGTATTCAGCATAAACAGCGGGTTTGTTTGGACAGCAGATTATTTGGTCAAATATATTTGCTGATATTATCATTACAATTTTTAATATAATTTTTTATCTTTTTAATTATCTTTTTATCTTATATACATCGATCACATCACAAAAAATGCTACAGTAATTATTTCAAATAATATTTCAAATAATACCCTATCCAAACAAACCCAGTATCTCGCTCTTCAACATAAATAGTATAAGCATGGTTCGCCACTGCAGTTGCGTCACGTTCTCAATTGTTCTACATCCGTCACGACAGAATAGTTGAATTTCGAATGATATGCATAATTCAAAAAATGTGAAAAAATTATTAAAAATAAAAAAAGTTATAAAAAAAAGTATAATTTAAAATATATATATAAATCGACTCCAAATTAATTTGAATATATCGATCAATATCATATATCACTTATCTGAATTGGCCAATATCGATCAAGTCAGAGCCGAGTACAAGAGCCGAAGACCTCTTTAGCTGAGTTTCGTCTTTGTCGTCACCACGTGCTGCATGTGTGTCGTAAATAAGTGGCACGATGGCGTTTTGTGTTTTGGCTGCTGAATGTGTTTTTGGTCAATTGATGCAACGCCGTTTAGCTTCGTAGCTGACAAGAAAACATTGGTAAAAAATAATAACCGCTGCACTTACTTTCTTCTCCGTTGTTGTCGTACCTTCTTTTATGCTGGATGGAGCTTACTAGGTGGGAGACTGGCTGTTTTTGTATTACTTTTCAGCCTTGAAGCTGGAGAATTAATGAGGGTTACATTTGATTTCTTAGCTTTAGTTTTAAAGGCAAAAAAAAAATGTTAAACGTGTTTAAGGAACATTATTGCATATGCATGCACCAAGTTGTTGTGATATTTGGCCAAAATTATTGTGATTTTCACTTCAAAATAAGATTAGCCATACAAATATTTTTGGATATTCAAAAATGACAGATATGTATGAGACTTTAAATTGGACAGATCAAGTTGTTATTCAGGTTTTGTACTAAGATATATTCTAATTAGTAGTACTTCTTTGATTGGCAACTGGACATTCCTTAAAACATGAAAAACCAATTTTCTACTCCTATTTTTACTAGCAGTAACTACTACCATGCGTTACTCAGATTATACTGATCGATTATCTAGGCCATTCATGAACTTCATACCTTCCAGATTTTCTTACCAAATTATGTACCAAGAGTTTTCTCAATTCACTTCTGACATGTGTAATTAGCTTAGTTTTTCCTTCTTCTGTGATGTTTCTGTTCAGTAGCTTTACAGCGAGTGATGGAGATCAAAAAGCATGAATACAGGGCTCATGTTTTGGCTATCCTGCCCAACGGTCCGGCCACATTAATCCTGTTCTTCAGCTATATATGCAAGTCTTTGGTACGTAGTGGGGCTGAAAACCACACTTACAATTAGCAAATTCATCTCCAAAACAATGGATATAAAGTCAGAAGAAGTCCAGATCATGGTTCGAAGTCTCGGCCGAGTCGTCACCGTCTCGGCCCCTACCGATACGATACTGTGAAGAAACGATACCGAGATACTTGACTCGTCGAGAAATCAGCCGAGACGTCACCGCGACGGATTGACTCGGCCGGGTCACACCGAGTTATCCCGAGTCAAGACGAGAAATCGGCCGAGTTACACCGTGACGGATTGACTCGGCCATTTCTTTTGTCATTTTTTATTATTTTTGTTTAGCATACTTTTTTTATATTATTAACAATTTTTAGAATATTAAATACTTTAAAATTTGCGTCTCACCGAGACCGCGACTGATATGCCAAAATCGATGTGGAACGTTCCGGGCCGCGACCATGACCACGACCGCGACTTTGAACCATGGTCCAGATTGATTTGATAACGGACGGTAATGATGATGGTGGCTTCTTCACGAAAGACAATGTCCCAACCTCCATGGCTCGCTTCGAAGATGTTGGCTCAAAATCAATTCTTGAACTCATCCAGAAGTATACATGAAGCTTTAGGGGAGCCAACTGACTACATCATCTACGACACATTGCTGCCTTTTGTGCTTGAATTATCTAAGGAACTTAAAATACCTGCAGCGGCTTTCTTAACTCAACATTGTGGTATTAACTTCATAATGCACCAGTACCATGGCTCGCTCCTCCTCCCCCCAACACCTCTGGATTTCAGCTACAATGATGTTTTGTCTTGTTCTTCTGGAGTGCAGTTGGAGTATAAAAGGCGTGGTTCTTTTGGCTTTTGGAAGATATGGCTCCTAGCGCTGAAGCACCCACCACCGCCTGCCCCATTTCATAATATCCTTCTGCTGTGGTTGTTGATCATACAAGCTGTGCTGTCTCAGGGACTAAGAGAGATCATACACTGATTATCTCTGATGCACTTATTCAAATTATCCTGGGGAAAGAAAACTTCTCACAGTTAGCTTGTTCAAGTAATTGAATGTTCTCTTAAATATGTGCAACAGGCACCTATAATTTTCAAAGGAATTGGTCACTCGCTGAACCCAAAAAATGATTTGGTAATTTAGGCTGCAATTGTCTTGGATAGGAGCCTTCTATTATAACAAAATCATGCTTGAACAAAAAATTTTTTTTTTGTGCTCTCAACATCGTTCGTCACTAATCAAAATAAATACCAAATGAAGATTTGTACATAGCTGTCATTCAAATGCTTAATTTATTTTTTTTTAGCATTAGAACTTTATTACTTGCTCCTACCATTTATACCACCATTACTTCAATAGATATAAAGCCATACTACAGGTTTAAATAATTTACGCCTAACTGGGCATGCATGATGATATTTTTCTGCCGAGCACCGCGCGGTTTATGCCTCCTAGTAGTCTTATGGGATTTGCTAAGGCGGGACTTTATCAGGCACCTATGTGGCTTCTTTTATTTGCTGACACATTTCTAATAAAAACTGTGGGAGAAAAAAAAAAGAAAGGAAAATGCTGGAACGTATGAGAATCAACAGTACCATGGCATTCCAGCTGTAGAACCTTTTTTTCGTCATTTTAACGGGATCACCACAGGGCAACGATAGCACAAGGTCATCTCCTGCGCGGACCGTCATGCACCATGTGCTAAGTTTCCTGCTGAACGATGGCAATGTCTAGTGATTGGTTCGATTCTACCAGCAGTGTCCTATTGTTAAATACAATTAAGGGTCGGAACAATGATCAAAACTTGTTTGGTGTCTATATTAATCCTGAAATGACTACCAAAATCTTAATGGTAATGATCCTCACAAACCGTAGGAGATGAAGATCTGCTATTAAAACATGTATATAAACGTTTGTGTTTGTTAAGTCGGGATGAATTGAGCAGTGTGCCAAGGACATGAAGCAAAGAAACATCCGTTTTACCGTTCTATTGCCTGTTGAGTAAATACGTAAAATTTTCAAGACAAGATTTTCTTTCATCGAGGAAGGAAACTAGTTAAGATCAAATTTGTATGCCGGGATAAGAAGGTTTCATGGCTGCAAAAATTATGGGATAATTTTTTGTGCGTGCTAAATGTTAGGATCTATTGATATATTGATTGAATTTTGATTATGAAATGGTAATGAATGCAGAAATGTGGTGCCTGTAATTTTTTTTTTTTTGGAGGTATGATCCGCTCATACCCCAAAAAATGAAGAATATAATGGGTGCAATTTTGAGGGACATGAGAAGTGGCGAGAGGGAAAATGCAGAATTGAAGATTGAAATCAACAAGTTGAAGGCAAAAGTGAAAATATTGTTCTTGGCTTGTGTCTGTTGCTGCATTTAGTTTTTGTTGTACTTGAAGGCAAGCAAAGGCAGAAGTAAGGTTTGCTGGAATTGAAGATGTTGCATTAGTTTTGAACACTGTATCTTAAAGTTGTAATGCTATACTTTTAAAATGAAGTAATTCCTGAGTTTTTGTCGAGGTAATGATAAGTTTTGGATTTGAATTGTTCAGTATTTGTAATAGTTTTGAATTCCAAGCTTAGTTAAGTGAATTTTTGGTGTCAAATGCAATGTTATTTCGTTATTGTTGGCTGAATTGGAAGAATTCCATAACTAATGACCAATACAAAAATTGAACAAAATATTTGCTCGAGTATGAACATTACGAACGCTTTCAAATGGAACAATGTGATATATAGTCACCAACTAACATAATTTCATTCATATGGAATAGGTGTTCCAAACTACATAATGTTTTGAAGATGACAAATAACCCTTGCAATCCAAGTCCTACCACTACAAAATATGGAATTTGGACAAGAGACAAAATGAAGCTAATCCTAATCACATATTCCAGCCATTTGTTAATACCAAACAGGACCAAAGACAAATTTCCATCTGCGTAACAAAAGAGTAAAAACGTCTTCAGTAGCAACTACTTCAACCTACTTCAAATCTATTCATCTTCACAAAAGTTCCCAAAATACCCCTTTTTGGTTGCTCAATTAAGAGCTTGATCGAATTTATGTAGTGACGCTATTGCTGAGATCCTTAATTGGAACAGCAATATAAGTTTAGGGATCAAATTGACTAAAAATAATAGTAAGGGATGAAATCGATGGGAAAAAAAGGTCAGGGACTAAATTGGTCATTTTTCCTTTTTTTTAAAAAAAAATTTACTGTTCCACGGTCTATATTTTATAGTTGAATACTTAAATATATTATTATCTTAACTGCTTTTAGCTGATTATGTGATTCTTAGCATAATGTGTTAATTCTTAATATTTTAGTGCTATATACACTCTTATTGATAGATAGAAATACAAATTTATACTTCGGGAGATAAAGCCTCCTCATTGTACAGATGCCCGAGTATCTAATGACTCTTGGTGTAAACACTTTTTTGTCATCTTTTGAATTTTTAATTTTAACCTTAAGAAAATTAATTTTTATTCTGATCACTTAATCACATTTTGCCAATATTACTACTCATAACCACCATAAATAGTAGTGTAACTACCAAATTACTATAACCATAAAAACCAAATCTCTTTCATGAAAATTTTATATAAATTTCTTGTATGTAACAAACAAAATTTTTCTACAAAAAATTCAGAAAAATGCAATCCAAACGAGGCCTTAATGCTTTTTTTTTTTTTAACTCCTTAGAATTGGTGTTCTTTAAAGGAAATCCAATTTGTTTTCAGACTCAAATCTCATGCTAAAGAAGCTATGTGCAGACAAGTTTATGTACGACAAAGATACAAGTAGAAAATGTCACGTCTAAAGAAGTATCCTCTTGGCCCTTAGGGTTGGTATATTTCAATAATTAAAGTAGGTACATTACCTCCCAAAAATTACTATAGAATGTGTTAGTAATGGATTTCAAGGTAGGCATTTCTATAGGTTTCAAAATTGAAGAATGATGTGACATCTTTTGCTGTGGATTGGAGGTTCAACGAAGAAAGTTGAAGATCCTTGATTGACGCGATAGAAAAATCAGATGATTGTGCGAATTACAAAAGTGAACTTTAACTCTCTATTTGTATTTTCCCTCAAAAAAAAAAAAACTCTATTTGTATTTCTTTCTTTTTTCTAATTTTTTTGTGAATAACTCTATTTATAATTTGTTTTGTTTATCGTCTCATCCCTCCTCACACTTTTCATAACCGCAATTGTCAGGTATAAAATTCGAACTTGAATCTGACAATAAAAAAAATACTCTAGAAACCTTTTCCTAGCCACAGATATCTATAATTTACCCAATATTCCTCACCCTAAATAAGTTGCTCTTATTTTTTTTTTTTCCTGAGAGAGAATTTCAATTATTTATCTTCTCTTCTAACAAAACATCTAAAACTACATTATAGATGGACCTATTGTACTTTGACTTCTATAATTTGTTGAATTTTCTCGCAGATAGATATCTAATGGACACTAATGGAAATGAATTTTAAGTGTTAATTGTTTTATTAAGAGCAGTCTTTAGTATTAATTTTAAAACAAAACATATTGAGGAGTAATAAATATGACTCAATTAGATGTACTATTTGGTGCCCTTAGATTGGAGGTTAATTTCTTTCTTAAATACCTATACCGAAAGACACCTCTTTAGATATAGGTGCAAAATTTCCAATTTCCCATTTTCATTAGACTTCAGTAGAGAAACAAAACAAAGAAGTTTTTTTTTTTTTTTTTTTAAAAAAAAAACTTATTCGGGAGCAACACAAAAAAGTCCATTGAAACATTTATGACCCAACGATAGTCCAACCTTAACAACTCTGCATCAGCCAGCCCAGAACTGAAGACACCTGCACTACGTGTATATATATATATATATATTGACCTGTATCTATATACTCACACACTAAAACACACGCGAACACACACACACACACACATAAAACGGACGGAAAAAAAAGAATATATAAAACCCTAAATTCTAAACCCCCCCAGTTTCACCATCTTTCGGCTCCGCTTTTTCTTCCTCCCAACTCCCAAGTCCCATCTTTCTTTATTTCTTTTACTATTTCATTTTCTCTCTTTTTTTTTTTTCCTCTTCTTGACTCCCTCCTTCTCAGTCACTACTGAGTAGGGGTTTCTTACTTTCTTGGAACTTAGATTCCTCCATTAGTTCATCATTGATTCATTTTCCCCCTCTTTAGATTTGATTCTTCTTCGATCCCCATTAATCCCAGAACCAAAAACCAAAAACCGAAAAAAAAAACCCAAAAAAAGAAAAATTTGAAATAAAAAATCCAAAGCCCACAAAAAAATGGATTCCCAAGATTCCTCCGCAGCACCGTCCCACCACCCCCAATCTTTCCACCACCTCCAACAACACCACCATCACCACCATCAACCGCCACCTCCTTCCTCCATTTTAGTATCCCAGCACCAACCCAACTCCTACCCTCTTCAATCCAACCCCACCGCTAATAGTAACAGTATTATGCAGCAACAGCAGCAGAACCCCCCGCGATTCCCGTTTAACTCGTCGATGGTGAGTTCGTCCGGGCCCGGGCCCGGACCGAAGCCGTTTTCAGACTATGTAGATGGTGGTGGGCAGTCGTCGCCGACCACTGGCGGTGGTACTGGGCCTGGGGGTGGGTTTAACATTGAACCTGCTAAGAAGAAGAGAGGTAGGCCGAGGAAGTATTCGCCTGATGGGGCTGGTAGTAGCATTGCTCTGGGGCTTTCGCCCACCCCTGTTACTCCGATTTCCTCCGCCTCTATCGTGGGCCTCGCGGATTCTGGTGGCGGCGGCGGTGGCGGGACCCTTTCATCTGAGACTCCGGCTAAGAAGCACCGTGGCCGTCCCCCTGGCTCTGGAAAGAGACAGCTTGATGCTTTAGGTGATTTTTTAATTACCCCTCTTCATATTTACTCTGATCATTGGACTAAACCTCTTATAGTTATGATGATAGTTGTAGTTCTGAGCTTCTTCTGTTTATTTCTTGCTAAAAGTTACATTTTTAGAGTATAATGGAGTAAAATTATGATTGTGGGGTTGGTATTGTGGTTGGCAGGAGCTGCAGGAGTTGGGTTTACGCCGCATGTTATTACAGTGAAAGCTGGCGAGGTAAATCGTGAATGCGGTTCCTTCAAGTGTAATTTGTCTGGGAGCTGTGTAATTTGGCTTATTGATTAGTCTGTCTTTGTTTGTGATTTTTTGCATTGAATTTGAGAAGAAAGAATATTGATCACTTTTAAGGAAATAGAAATATTGATACCTTTTTATTGTCTTTGGCTCATCTGTTTTATATAAAGCTCAATTAAGGAAATAGAAAACTTATCTTAAGTGAGTGTATAACTTAAAAATCGATTTCCTAAGTTGAACTGAGCCTTGCTGTCAAATGCAAATCGAGGCGAAGTTTTGTTGGGAGCCCTGGAAACGATCACGCCATTGACTAATAAATGTGCTAGAAATGCTAATGAGCTGTTTCCTTATATTTACGGAAGGTGGTATACAATATGTAAATTAGCGCATGGTCCTATTGCCTGGAGTGCTAGCGTCCTAAATGACGTTTTTATGCACAAAATCTATTAAAGATGAAATATTATTTCTCACCTACTGGACACTCTAAATTGGTTCTGCATTTCAAAGATTTATGCATATGATGTTTTAAACTAAACTTTGATCATCCTACATCACAATATCAATTGATTGAACTTTTCTGTTTCCTACATCACAATATTAATTTTGAGGGTTGAATTGGATTTGCATTACATGTTTCCTAGTTGCAACCTGTGCCTTTAGGAAATGAATTTTTCAGTATGTTTAAAGAGCCCCAAAGTAGTGATGGTGTAATCCTATTCCAGTTGATATCAATTTAATGAGATTCAAGCTACATCTCTACAGAGACATTGACCGTGTAGAGGCAAAGCTTTTGTTCTTCAATTCCTATTACCTATGTTTCTATGTGCACACTACATTGTCAGCAGAATTAGGAGGGGAACAAAACGTGCGCCATCTATGTGGAAAATATTTTACACACCTTGAAAATTATTTAAAATACTTAAAAGTTGTACATCTTACTAATGTGATCTGAAACTATCTCTGGCATACTTATGAACACGGTTTTTGGCAACATGAAGTTTGGTATAATAATTAATGCGAAATTTGTCTTTTTGTTTTCAGTTCTCAAGGAAAACACGGTTTTCCTTGTACTTGCCTGTAAAATTGGTTCGCCGAATCTCATTGTTCTTGTTATTTATTGCTTCATAATTGCTAATATCCAACTTGACTAAAGAACTTTGAACGCCTTATGCTTCTTAAACATAATTATCAAAATCTCGAGGAGACACTTTTGCGATTTATTCCTGCTTAAGTTTCTTCCATATCAACTTGTATTTTTAAATGAGTTTATCGTAGTAATGGTTTATTTTCAATATATGTCGAAATTTATTTATCTTTTGTTGATTTTAATTGTGTCTTGCAGGATATAGCATCGAAGATCATGGCTTTTTCACAGCAAGGGCCACGTACTGTTTGTATCCTATCTGCAAATGGTGCCATCTGCAATGTGACCCTTAGACAACCAGCAATGTCTGGTGGCACTGTGACATATGAGGTGAGTGTGTTAATCAATTTCTAGGCTCCCATGATAACATGTTTTACTGCTGTGCATGTACCTTTGTGGCTGGATGCATGTACAGAAGGTCATAATTGCGCCAACTGTTGTGATTGGGATATTATCAGTTTCTAATTTGTGGACAATGGAGTCTATTTTAGCAGGTTGTTGACATTATGATGCAAATTCATAGTTGATATTATTCCTATCTACCAAGAATAAGTGCAGCTTTTTATGTAGTTTTCTTTATTGTTGTAGTATGGGTTCCCCAGTGTTATTGTACGTAGTATGCTTATGAAGTTTCGAGCTTTACCACTTGTTCTCCATTACAGTGTTTTCTTTTCTGTTTTGTACTGATTTTCTTGTGTTTATAGAGGTGGGATGTAGAGTCCTCGAGTATCATGGGTTTGATGGTCCTTTTACTGTGAGAGGCCTTTGTTTATACTTGAACTTGGCTTTTGATGTCAGACTCAAGTATCAAGAGAGAAAAATGAGGAAATTTCTCAATTTTAGAGTTTATTACATGAATTACTGCAGTCCTTGGAGATGCCAACCTTTTGTTTTTTGACTTCTCAGAAAGTACATGGAACTTAACTATCGTGGAGTTGATATTCAAAGCTTGCTCTTATTCTAATTTTTGTAAGCTTGACCTTTACTCATATAGTACCAAACTCTTTTTGTTGTTCCCACCCTGAAATAGTTGGTCTAATATACTTGCCCTATATGCTGTCTTTATTATCACACAAGTCCTACATCTTCATTCCCTTTCCATGTCTTTTTGTTGGTATTTTGGGGTTGAATATGTAAAGGTGTTGATGGCTAGAGATTCTGTTAGCCAATTTTGGCAACCCTGATATGCATTGATCAGCTTTGCCCAGATAACCCAGCTTGCTTGTTTTCAGCTTGAGCTATTGGTTATGGAATTCTCTTTTGCTCATACATCGTTTCTTGTAGTCTTTGTTTTTGGGTTGATCAGGTCATGCTTTTCGCGAAAGTATATCTTAGGACAAAAGATAGAAAGTAACGATCATCAAGCACTTGGCCTTGGTTCTAAGTAGACCCCTCTTCACCCACTCCCTTAAAAGCGTTAAAAAGCTATAAGTTGGTGCCTTTTCGGTGACAAGTTGGTGTACTTTTGGCTTTCTCTCCCTAGTGTGGCCCATGATCTATTCCAGCATGTTGGTGCTGCATCCTCTGCATCTTTTCCCAAAAGCACACTTCATTTGGGGATGATTTTTTCCTGTAAAATAAACATGGTCTGCATTACATGATCCTTCATATATGAAATTTTACATGTGCGAGTTTTTACAGATTTTTGATGAATTGCCTGGAACAATCTCATACTACTCTTGTTACTTCTGAAATATTATTCGCTAGTTATATCAGATACTTATAGAGTTTGAGACTTCTGCTGTTTACAAGTCTTGCTATTTTGTAGTGGTCCAGTGTTTTCTGCCAATTCAAGTCCTTGCCTTGTGTTTAAGTCTTGTTTGATAAGGAGGTAGGTAGTTTTGTTTGATAAAAGCAAAGTAGTGATAATGATCTGGTAAATTTCTGATCAGTTGGCTCCAGATTACATGATGATATGCCATGTGTTGCACTAACCCTCTTTCTATCATCCTGTTCCTTGCCTTTCCTTTGTGTAATACAAGTGAAGCTTGTTAATCTACTTGGGTAATTTTCATTTGGGGGCTTGTGGTGAAGTGGTGACACTTAAATGCCACTCAAGTTGGCAGCTAGTGTTACGTGACTTAATACCTTCTTGTGAGTTACCCTTATCTTCAATAAAATGGCAAGTCTTAGAGATTTGCTCACTTTGTTTCTGAAATTGTTCACTTCAAATTATTGAGAAAGTTACAACACCAAATGCCACTCGGAGCCCAAATACAATGGTGCAATGCCAAGCATATGCAAATAGGCTTGAAATTGGCAAAAACTTGTATTACTGTAGAGGTGTGATATACATGGGAATAGTTGGGACATGTTCAAGCATGTAATTTAAGTCAACTTCCTGAGGGAAAAAAGAGGGAGCTTTATGGAGAATTGTCGTTTCTTTGTTCAGGGAAAAAGCATTCCTATTTGCATGGCTGATGCTACACGCGTGCGTGTGCACACACGCCCCAACTAAAAACATTTTTTTTTGGCATCAGTTTGAATTTTTTCAACAAGTTTTATGTGGAGGTTGGTTTAAACTGAAGGCACATGAGTTTTGAATTGTATGCAATTTTAGGGAGGTGAAGTGGAGATACTTGTTTTACCCTTATTGAAGTGTCAAAATGAGTCTTTGCATCATTGTCACCATGGCGTGAGGTGTATGATAGTCTATATAAGCAGGAATAAAGCTGCATAGGTTAGCTCTTTCAGGAAATTCTCAGCTGTTTTCCATTTCAGAAGGATGTTGAACTCATATTTTCTGCAATGTGAGATTCCTTTGTTTTAGCATGGATATTATGGGTTTGATACACATACACTAGAACATCCCATTAGCAAGCACGAATAAAACTGAATTTCGTAGACCTTACAAGGCTGTAGGCCATTCCCTGCTTCTGTTTTCATAGTGTTGCTCAAGTCTTAGAGCATCTTACCCTAACTTGTTAACATGGCTAGTCTTTGTTTTTTAATGCTGAGCTATAAGTAAAACTTATATTGATTACAGAGTTATGAGTCTGTATACTGAAGCAGTATTATTCCTTGTCACAGAAGTTTCTGAGGAAAAATTGCAGTTTCTTTACATATGCAATATCTCAGTTTGTTTTCCACATTTCAACTCACCAGATATGGTAAACTGGTGTTTTTGACATGTCCTATTGCAGTTCCCATTGTATTATGTCTCTTCAAATACGTTAGAATGTCAAAGTCGTGAAATTAAGGAACCAGATACTTGAAACTTAAAAACAGAGAACAGAATTGGTCAGAAACATGCATGAGTATACCTGTAATAGTGCCTTATGTTGATCTTCTTGACTCTGTTATTCTGCTTCAGTGTTGTTTGAGTGTATATGTTAGAGGTGGACCCTGGAGGAGATGTGACTTAATGTACTCTCAGTTAGGTTTATGGTGTACTGGTGCTAGGTAACATGTTGTAAGAGTGTATGTATTACAGCCAAATTGCTACCATAATGACTACCAAAGGTATCTTTGCATCATTTTTCTTTCTTTTTTTCCCCCCTACCAGAGCCAGTAAAGCTTGTTCTTCTCCCTGGTGTATGTGTGGACTACACTTGTGATAGTCTGGGGTGCCTGGGTAAGCAAAGCTGAAAAAATGATTGCCAGTCATAAGTGGGAAAAACCTCTTCATGTAGTCAATTGATGACTAGTTTGCTGCTTATCTTGTTTTTGTCCTTCTCTATGTTTGGCATTTTTCTTTAATTGATTGAACTTGTATGCCTTGTTTAGTTTGAGATTTTATCATTGTTTTTTGACCTATTATTTCATATTCATGGACTGTGCTGCTTCATTTACAGGGTCGATTTGAGATTATCTCATTATCAGGTTCCTTCTTGCTATCTGAAAATAATGGTAGCCGCAGTAGAACTGGAGGTTTGAGCGTGTCCTTGGCAGGGTCAGACGGCAGAGTCTTGGGTGGTGGAGTTGCAGGAATGCTTATGGCTGCTACACCTGTACAGGTACTGTTTTATTCTTCTTTCTGTCAGTGATACGTGTCTGTGTAGTGCTGGCTGTACCATCTGTTTGTCTCTTCCAGGTGGTTGTTGGTAGCTTCATTGCAGATGGGAAAAAGCCAAAAGGCTCAACTGTTGCACCAGCCCCAGGCATGTTGAGTTTTGGTAATCCAGTTATAGGAGCCAGTCCTCCCTCCCAGGGTGCATCCAGTGATTCATCAGACGACAATGGTAGTCCGCTTAATCGTAGCTCAGGGCCTTACAATAATGCCCAAACAATCCAAAACATTCCAATGTACACAAACATGGGCTGGCCAAACTCCACTGTCAAGATGCATCCAAATTGACATCATGTTTCTTGGGCTCTTGACTTGTTTAGTTGATGCGCCAAGGTTAGAGATTGACTAAAATGCTAACAGGCAGATTATAGGGCTTTTGTTTCCTTTTCCTAGACTTCTCCTCTTCCCCAACCTTTCATAGTCTTTCATTTTTTTGTTCTGTCCATGTTTAGTTTGCTCCTGTCAGAGATCTGGATATGGCTGGCCAGCCGAGGCATAATTTATTTGCCACCCCTGTTCTCAGAATGTGTTGGTTTTCTGCCATGATATTTAATTTCTGTTAACCTAACTGGCTTATTTGTAAGCTTTTGGGTTTTGCCTTTAGGAATTATTATTAGGTGTATACTGTTTAAAGATTTTCTTCATTCAGATGATTTCTTCGACTAAATGGAGAAAAAAAAAAGTTCCAACTATTGTTTTGCAACCAAAAAAAAAAACAAAAAAATTGATACATTGCACTGTTTTTCACTTTGTCATTGCAGTGATAATGGCACCCAATGAAGCTGTTTCAGCTTTTACTGTACCACTAATTTAGTAACTAGCTCAAATGTTGATCTGTTGCGCATTGCATTGGCTGATTTTTTCTGCATATACTTTTTTTTTTGTCACTTCAGAAGCCCCCTTTTCTTTGTCGCTTTTGGCTTAATAGCCATCATGACATTATGGCATCTACATGGAGAAATCAACAGCAAAAGTCATCAGCAGTTGTGTGCTACATCTATATCAAATGCAGGTTAATGTATGTCACATCTCTTTTGCATGTGGATGATGGATCAATCAACACGCCACAGGACTGAATTATTAGGCAATGGTTTTGAGGGGTGACAATAAAGTGTAGTGGGATTGGATTCATTAAAATTTAGAATTTGACTATAGAAACTGAAGCAGGCTGGGAAAAGGTTCTATTTTTCTGTGTGGGTGAATTTTTGTTTGGCTAGTCAGTGCCTAGAATCCAATTGAAAACTGGAATGGAATCAAGCCAAATAATCCCATATACATTGCATCAAAAAAGTACTACAATATTTTTTTGAAAAGAAAATTATTCTAAATAATCTCCTATCCAAACACACTTGTAAGTGGAACTAAATTACTCAAGAGGGAGGGCATGAACTTGATGGATTATACATTTAAACTAAGGAAGTATAACTAATCATGGCCATCTTAGGGCGTCGTTGCTCGGTTAAAGGAACTAATTTGTTCTGAAAATTCATCTCACCTAATACAATAATAATCTTGACGACCCTGCAAATTCTAAGTGAAAAGTGGGTGTAAAGGGAAAGGAAAGCCGCATTTTGCAAATATTTCTTTATCCAAAAACTCTGAACTCATCTCAGCTAATACATTGTATTCATTTGCTTAGTCAATTAAATGGATTTCTTACTTAGTTTTATAAACAGCCAACTAGTAGGGGTACATTTGTTAAAAAAACTCCAAACATTAAACAATGATGCATTGAAACAGGACCTAATTTCGTTGCAAAGAATTACCTTAAAAATTTTTACTCAGTAAGCAATGCTGATATTTGATTTCTTTTATCATTTAATTTGTTTTGTAAATCAAATAGGGGTAGTATAGACTATTCCTTAGACCTTTTGTATTTACATCACCATTTGTTACCAAAACATACCTTTTAGAGGAGGTTTCTGTAATTTTACAAACCTCAAGAGAGGTGGCTACAATTTCAGAAATTATCCCTTAATATTTGTTTAGAAATAATTGCTATCCCCTTGAATATATTGTTCATCCTATCAAATAATGTTAAAGTCGGTTATTGTAAATATTTCCCACGTCGATTTTCCAATATTTCGCTTACCACTATATTAATAGATACAAAAAAAAAAAAAAAAAAAAAATTGTCCGTAAGCCGAGCTCAGCAGTGGGAGCTTCTAACCCAGCGGGGCAATAATGTGATGGAATGATGATGGGCTTAGCCATTGGGAGTCAATAAGCCAGATTAAAGACTATCGACTGTGTGTCTGATCAGGCTCAAGCTTAAACGATCAAGCCCACCATAATTCACTAAAAACACGTCTGGTTTTGAATTTTTATTCGGACCATTTTTTCCCCGACAAGAAAAAAGTTTGATCTGATTTTGGATTTTAATTAGGACTGTTTTTTCCCCAAGAAAAAGGGTTAACAAGAACATAAATCTAATCAAGATAATCTTATTTAGGTTCCCCCTTGCTGAATTACAGGAATCAACTTTTAATTTTTATTTCAGCTAGAAAAAAGGTCAAAAAGGAAATAAAACCAATCAAGAAAATCTCAGGGTTCCCTTTGATGCGTTAAATGAACTCAGTGGGTTGGAAATTGACAGAAAAAAGTTGTGTAAAGAGGCATTTTTAAGGAAATAAATAACCATATAATGTAATGTAAATACATGCAATTATTGTTTGGAGGGAAAAAAAATGCATTGTCCCAAAAATGTAATGTCATATGGTGTGGGCATGGCATGAAATGAGATATTGCAATCCTTACAACATTTTGAATAGTTTTGCACCAAAATGTATCATTAATTTTATAGTGTAAGGGACTAAAAGAAAGTTGGTTCTCAAATGTGAGGGGTTATTTATATAATTTCACCTGAAATAAATATATGAAATTGACCTTGAGTCATCTAATTCTACAAGATCTAAGGAAATTAAAAGAATGACTGCTATTATTTATTTATTTTTTTACAAGGAACACCAAAAGTTTAGAAACCAGTTTTGAGCACATATAAGCTCGCGATCACAAATTCATGGTGTGCAGAATTTTGTTGGCATATTCCTTCTTTCTTTTGAATTAAACCAAGTTGGTCATCTTAACCTCTTAAATGCATATATTACTCTGAATTTATGATTTGAAGGTTTTTTATTTTTGCTTTTTATAAAACTTAAAGGCGGCAAACTGGCATCCCTCACAAGTCCAGGTACTTGTTTGATTTCATTAATTTGGAGGTTAGGGTGTCATTATAGGTATACTTTTGATATCCTTAACCAACAGGAAACATATTTCCAACTTTCACAACATATTTAGCATGGACAGGCTTTTTTAATTTTAATTTACTAATTTTCAGCATAAGGAAAACTTCATGCCTTACAAGGTAGAAAGTGGAAAGTGAGAACTTGGGAGTCAAATCAATGATCTCTCGATCATTGGCTAATGTCTCCACTAGTTAGGCCACTCTTTTAGTATTCTAAGTTTTTTTTTTCCTGTCGTTCCTTGTTCTTTCAAAAATTTCATGTATCAATGTATTTCTAAATCCATTTTTATCACACATCTTCTCAAAAAGATTATGCAAATGATTCAGTAAATTACTCGGCAAAACTGTCACAGCATTTGATTATATTAATTTCCATTGTGGGTCTTTGCTTACGAATTCTTTTTATTTTATTCACAGCCTTTGAGAGATGCAGGTTGCAGATGAATCTAGAGTTTACTTTTCTTATTAATTCTTAGTAATCAAAAGCACACATATATATATATATAGTTTCAAAACAATGACCCATAATTTTTTTTAAAAAAAAAGGTAAACCGGATCAATTGAAAAATCAGATGAGTTTTCAGTTGAACCACCAGGTCAAATGGGTTTATCCTGGATTAATTTTTTGTCCGATTAAACATCCGACCCGCTCTAATGCTCGGGTCATTGGACCGATTGATTCAATTGTTAGGTCAGACTGAATTTAATAATTATGGATTACAGACGAATCTAGAGTGTACTTTTCTTATTAATTCTGAGTAATCAACGAGCGTGATGTAGACAGAACCATAGCATAACTCCAAGTCGGTTGGCCAGTCCCTTAGAGAAACGGTTGGTTGCGATGTCTCCCTTGAAATTTATTTTATAGATTTGAGTAGGCCGTTCTATTAATTAGGCGAACATCAAGAATGAAAAATGGTTCTACCGGTTTAAAAAGATGCTTCAGTCCAAGATTAATGCTGATCTTAACAAGAACAAGATGGATGATAATTTTTTCTATTTTATGCTTAAAACAGACATAAAATTAAATGTAGGTCATCATTGTTAGTTAAGCATTTTGTAGTGCATATATAGCAATAGAATGCGGTCATTCATTCTTGCCTAATTATTTGACAAATATAAATTTTCAGCATACTTTTGGCTCTAGGTTGATGATGAGGTTTTGTTCTAATTGTCAAGGTTGAAATAGTAAGAGTTAGAAGTGGTAGGTTCTAAGTCTCACAAAATATGAGTTTCTTTTAATTACTCGTTAGTTTTCATCTCAGTAATTGTGGTAATTAGTCATGTTATTGAATCATAGTCCGCATTTATTGACTTTATAATTATGAATTAATTGTAATCATATTAAAAAAGAAAAGAAAAGAGAAGGAGCTAGACTTGCTTCGAGCTCGTATATGGACATGATAAAGAAAAGCTCGTGAATGACTTGACATGCACGTATGAACAGAGGAGCAACTAAATTTGCTCCAAACTGTCAATTTTGGACTCGTAAAGCCAAAACTTCCTCATTTTTTCTTTTTTGCTAGAATTGTTCGTAGATTTATAGTTAAGAACCGTAGCTTTAAACCCAAGATTAGAACAAGACGAAAATGAAAGTATGGTGTAGATTCATTGATTGCTTTTCAAGTGTTACTTTATGCTTCTGCAAGAACAAGAAAATCAACAAATATTCACAATAAAAAGTTGATTATTCTCATTTCAGAGCTCAAAATTTAAAATGTGACTTGATATTGATCTAATCTCTTGAATAATGTAAAATAAGTTAGGATATGAAGATAATTGCAGCTTTCAGTTTTAGACACACATGAAATATGCGTTACTACTATCAAGGATTTGGATTTAAAAACATCTATTTTTCAGGAATTTATTCAAAAAATAAAGAAAGAAAGAAAGACACACTCAACTCAAATCATACCTCGAGTAGACCTTTGTCTAGTAATGTTAAAACCTCAAAAATTAAAGATTCTGAGTTCAAATTCTCTGTGACCCTTCCCGTTTCCTAAGTTTCACTCGTACCAAACTAAAAGAAAAAAAAAACCCTCAAATCACACGAACATGGTATGAAAATAGGGCTGAGAGAGACAGAAGAAAACGCGGTGAGGTAGTGCCACAGCCGGCACTTATTTAACGTCAACTCTAAACAAAGCCGCGTAGTTACTTAGTAGAGAGGATGTATACTTACCGACATCGAATGCGTAATTTGTGTTCTTTCTACAAAGAGATTACTTAGTAATTTTGACCCTTGAGACAACTACGGATACTTACAACTACCCTTCTCTTCTAAGAAGAGTAGAGAATTCTATTAATCCATTGACAATTCTATTTGGATGGTTTTTTTTTTTTTTGGAGTAATTTTAGAAAATTTATATTGAAAATGTTAGGAAATTGGCTTAATTTCTTTTAGACAGATTTCTTATTTTGTATGGAAGTAACTAGTTTTCTAATTGGTTTTAGTTACTTGAAGTAGTAACCAAAGAATTTTCTATTTTGTTTAGGATTAGAAGTTATTTTCTATTATGTACAAGTTTAGGAATTAAAATTGATTTCCTATTATTATTTAGGTTTTGGCCAAATAATATTATCTATAAATAGGTGGGTTGACATATTACACAAGAGACACAAGAAGAGTATAATTTGTAGAAGAAACCAGGACAATTGGACCAATATCTTTTGCTTTGGTGAAGGTTTGTTAGCGTGGCATCCTCAATCATTACATAATATTGGTCTCTACCAGATTTTAGAATGGGGGGTACAAACTTTAACAATACTTTGGGTGTTATTTTATGAAGCTCAAAAAAATTAATCAGCTAAACAAAAAGGGGGAAAAAATTCGAGAAAGCTACAAACTAGCTGATGCATCAAGAAGACAAGAGAAAAATGCCAGATAGAAAAAATGACAGATGAAGCTAACCTATGTATTTCAGTTGGAATAAGCAGTGGAGGAATCAAATTCAAGTGTAGATGGGTAATTGCCCCATCTTAACTCTGAGGAATTTTCATTTTATCCTATAATTGCACCCCTTATAATTTCTGAAAGTTTCTATGTTCCTTTACTTTGCCTCCCTAATGTTCTTGGTGTTTACAATTAACACTTAGTTTATAAATGATGGAATGAAGCCAAGTACTAGTTGAAAATCTAGGGAAAAAAATGAATTTTAAAACTTTTGGTACTTGAAAATGAATGTAAAGATTTTGTTGTCTACTGTACAAAAAATTATTGTCATTTAGTTTTTTTTTTTAAATAAAATTTAGGCAATTGTCATACTGGTTATTAAACCATGTTGAAATATGTCAAAATTAACGTTTTACCCTATGAGTTAGTACTTTTCAGTTTGACTTGAAAGAAACGAAATTATGATGAGATTTGGCCATTTAGCTCCAAGTAAGTCATTTGTCTAACCGGCCAAGTCCCAATATCAGTAGCCTAACACCGACTCCTTTTCATTGCGGAACAACCTGACAATACCAATTTGTAGTTGACCTCTGATTTTCATAAGCCAGTCAAAATACTTCTGTATCTTCAAAAAGATCACTGAGAAAATTAAAATTTGTATTCCCCCGAAATTTTCTGAAAAATTAAACATAAAATCCTTAAATGCGACACATATAATTTTTTTTCTCTCATTCTGAGATGGAGCTGCGATGAATCCACGGCCTATAATTAAGTTTCGACTTGTCAAACTTAAACACTGTAATCTATCTGTACATACACAATTATACAACATAATCAAAGAAAATAATAACTTCTCAGTGTGTAACTTTCCAAAA
Source organism: Coffea eugenioides (assembly GCF_003713205.1). Taxonomy (NCBI): domain Eukaryota; kingdom Viridiplantae; phylum Streptophyta; class Magnoliopsida; order Gentianales; family Rubiaceae; genus Coffea; species Coffea eugenioides. Next base: position 3,814,804 of record NC_040042.1, read on the forward strand.
AAAATACATTTTCAATTATTTTTTCGCTTCACACTTCAAAAAATAGTAATCCAAACGGGCTTTCTTTCTTGTCAATCACCATGTACACTAATATAAGAGTAACGAATTTTGAAACAAGTGAACACCTTTGATATGACAGGATGAGAGGATTTAAATTTCACCTATCCATGTAGTTGATGTTTAACCAGAAATCCCTACTTCATATTGGCTATGTGTTTTCTATCCTGTTCTGTCACATTTTTTGCTGTTTAATTCTCCAACCATAATTTTTTTTTTAGCTGAATTCTCAAAAGTGTCATTCACATGTTGGCAAGTCATGTAAAATACTCACATATATATATATATATATAAAGGGATCCCTATTTTCCACTATATTTGTTTCTTTCGCATTTCTGGAATAAACTTTGAGACTTGAAGCTGGTAGAACTGTAGAAGTGTGCAACCAGGTGCAAGCTCATAACGCGTATCGATCCCAACACACAACTGGCACGTATTGTTTGAAATCAATGACCTTATCAAGAATAGTTGCTATTATGTCTCAATCAATAAGAAAGACGAAAGAAAAAAAAAGAAACGTCATTTGAACTTATGATAAGCTTTCAAAAAAAGTGATTAGATTCATAATTGCGTAAAAAAAAGATGTTATTTCCAAGCTCATCCTGTAAATTTATATATATATGTATATGTATATATAAAGAAAAAAGGACCTACCAAAGACTCAAAAAGAAAAGAAAAGATTTCGCTGTCAGTATAAATTTTGAGTCAGTCAATAATGCTCACAAATATATTAAAAATTTGTAACTATAGTATAAACCCCAATTGCATCCTCTAGTACCCCTGAAAATTAAGAAGTTGGTGGAGGTTCATTTTCACCAAGCAATTTCTTTTCAGTGCATGAAAGTGGAAGCCCACATGGCTAAAGTTTCCTGGAACAACACGTCCATATGTGCTTGCTTGGTTGAGATAAACCTATCACACTCCCGGTCAATCATCACACGCTCTCTACTCGTCCAGATCTATCCGCCAATTTGACCTCTTCTGCCACATTCCAAATTTTATTTTTTTTCCCTTGTCACGAAAATAAATTTGATAGAAAGATCCCACATCTGATTTTATTTTTTTGGGTCCCAAAATTGTGGATACATTGAGCTAGCAACAGTTTCCTGCCGGTTAAATTAATCCCCTATTGCCTTCTTACTTCTTAAATTCTATCCTTCCTGTAGTAGAAAAAAAAAAAACAGTTTTCTGCCCTGATTCCCAAAATTTTTTTTGCACTAATAATTAAACTTGCACCATCATGCATTAGATTCTTGTTCACCAAAGTCCTTACCACTTAATTACTTACAGTTTATGTGAAAAAAGTGAGTATAAACATCATATATGTAGGAAAAATACATGTAGCTGTACATACTTTAAGATAGGAGGCTATACAAGAATTGATTTTCAACTTTTTATTTATCCCAACGGCTCCTTTATGCCTGCAGGACTATAAATAGGGAAACATGGAATTTATGCTTCTTGCTTGTTGTATATGTACAGCTTCATTAGCCGTTGGCTGGCCACTTCAACTACATCAATCCAAATGACCCTTTCTCCTTAAATCTCCCATAGCATCTAAGAACCTTCCACAACGCTCCAAAACAAGCAAGCCATAGCCAGCATACTTAAAGTCAAAGACCGTAGATAGCCAAACTCCCATATAGATTCTCCTCTATATAGCCCCAAGAGTTTCCTATAGGCTCGCTAGAAGCTTTCACACACATATTCTTAGAAGAAAGCTCGTTATGGACTGCATAATTTTGCCAGTTGCAATATTGAGAAAGTGTTATTCGGGCTCACGACTTGGCTACCGGCAGCTGACGGATGATGTCTTTGGCAAGTCTGATGAGCCGGTGACCGTCGTGGTTGGGAAGGAGAAGAGGGAATTTTTGGTTGAGCCTTTTGTATTAGAAGAAAGCCCTTTCAGGGTTCTGATTGATATGGTGAAGAAGGAAAATATGGGAGGAGTGGTGTACATGAAGGGAGCTAAAAGAGTGATATTTGTGGATGTTGATGCAATTTTGTTTGAGCATATGTTGTGGCTGATGCAAAATGATTGTTCTTCCTTCTTTCAACTTAACCTCAAAGAGATTATTGACTTCTATGCTCAAGAGAATTAATCAGGGGTTCACTATACAAGCTAGTCATGAAGGTACGCAACAGATAAGGAGTCCATTTGGATTAAAGATCATTTGAATTTTTTTTTTTGTATTATTTACTGTAACACTCATCTAATGTAATATATGTGAGATAACAAAGTACCTTACAAATGTGTTTGTGAATAATAAGAAATTTTTTTCATTGTATGTATATGTTGATTATGAATCTAAAGAATATGCTTCTTAGCTAGTCCTTCACCTTTTGGCCTTTCCAATTGTTGAATATTCTTCTAATCTTGATTTTGTGTTATTTTCACAGGGGGAAGATTGGCCTATATATTAAGACTGATGTTTTAGATGTGATGTCCATGGCATTGGCTTGATCACAGGGGGCCTGCAAAGGAGCAAGGGAAAGCTGTCTAATTCTGAAAATTTGTGTTTCCATCCGGCAACTTTCTTTAACCATTAGTGTTTGTATATAATTTCAGTCTCACACATGAGCTTCAACCAAAAGTAAAGAAGAAAAGTGAAAGTTCTCATATATGTACTTGATGTTGGTGGCGGATAATTAATTGTTGCTCTTTCTGTTTGAGGGAAGATAACATGATATATACTTGAATATTGATATTTATTACAATTGAAGTTTCCTCTTAATTTCTTTATGCTGTTCACGTGATTTAGCATCGAGCAGTCATGCAAATTCATGTAGCAGATTGACATTTTCTGCAACATAATGCCGCAAATGAACACTTTTCATTATTGTGGGTCAAGGACAAGTGCTATTGTGAAATTTGGTTTATTTTCATGAGTAATTTAAGAGCATCTAAAATTATCTCCACGGTATGAAAGTAAAAAAAAAAATTCCATTCTTCCATTTCCTCCGATGTTGACTACAATTTTGATCATAGCAAACGTTAGATCACTTATTCGACAAGACAAAGATCTTTATTAAACTTAGCTATTCATAAAAATGGATGAATTTCTTGATGAATATAAGTGTACAGAAACAATAGATTGTGTCCCATTTTTGGAAGATAACAATTGGAGACCGCCTTTGATTTAAATTACGAGTTAAGAAATCAGAAAGAAAGGGAAAAAAATCAGAAAGAATTAAGGGGTGTGGGGTGTTTGGTAAATGGAAATGAGGGGCAGAAAATGATATCAAAGTTAACAATACTTGTAACCTATTGTTTGGTAATCATTATGGGAAACATTTAATAGGATTGAAAGTTCATGGTATTCTCCACTTATACTTTGAATTTCAAATTAATTAACTTTTAATGGAATAAAATCCATTCCGCCCCTAAACCAAGCATACAAGGGTGAATGATCAATCACTATAGTCGATTCAATGGTTAAGAGAGAGTTCTTGAAATTTTTTTTTCACTTTTTAGTTCAGAATTCGAATATTGTATTTCACAGTTGGAGTGGAAGAGTGCGAAGAGAGATGGGAGGGCTCGGAAGAAAAGGGTGAATTGTCAAATTGCATACTAGGTTTATGATTACGACAAAGAGGGTGGCATTCCCCTGAATCAAACGTGGGCATATCATCCTGTATTTCCCTATAAAAAGAGTTTGCTTTGTAGTTCAGTTTCGTACATGAGTTTGTCATGAAATTGAAATTAGTTCATAACTTTGTCTTTCATATTGCAAAGGTCAAATGAACTCCCAATAGAGGAGTTGGCCACCATTAAGCCTTTAAAGCTTGGTGGTCTAATTGCCACAAGTGTGGTTCTCTAAATCCAGACGGGTGTGTAGTTAATCTGTCTGGTTCAATGGTGATTGAGTTCCCGTCGGCCCCCTCATAGGCTCAGTTGGGTCCCCCCTACAATAGGATAGAGTAGGAGTAGAAGTAGATATAAAATAGACTATTACCGAGCGTCGAAAAAAAAAAGTATTGTAAAGGTCAAATGACGTAACTAATGCTAAATAGATCTAGTAAAATTTATGCTTCAATTTAAGAGACAAATACTTTATTGTAGAATCATTTTTTTGAAAGAAGTCTTTTGTCTGAACTACGCAACTCATACTTGTAGTAATAAGTTTTGTTTCCTTTTTTTTTAAATTTAATCTTTATGATCGAGTATTGATTAAAAAAAAATTAAAAAGAAAGAATTGAGCACTTTTGCACTGGCTTGTTGCTTATTCTACATAATTTTTATTTTAAATGTTTTGGTTCCCTTTAAAAATTAGAATTTTAGAACTGGAACATTTTATATCAAGCCACATTTCCACGGGCTACTATTTTATTCACGGCAATTTCAATTGACTATATATAAAATGAAAATCTGATAATGTTAGTGACCAAAACAACTGACTAAGTCTCTCCTAACTTTTTCATCTCGCTGGCTTTTTTTGTTTGTTTAAATGCATTAAGCCCCACTAAAGTTTGGCAGGGTTTGGGGTTTCCGGCCTAATGTAATGTTCCTTTTGTTGTATTTTCCCTACTTTACTAATGGCTAGCACAAACAATTTTGTGAAAATGCGTAAATGCCCACAAATTGACAATTAGTGGAAACAATACCAAAAAAGAAGATACAAACTTTTTTTTTTTGAGAAAATTTACCTAAAAGTTGGATCCAACCACTTTTAAAAAAGTCACATACCTTTGGAATTTAAGGTAAATGTAAGAACAAAATAATTTTGCGTGCGAACTGTGTAAGAATAAAGTCATTCCATGTAGAAAAAAATTTTAATTTAATAACTATTGTAAAAGAATATTATGTAATTTTAACAACAAAACATTTTCTTTCACAATTTTCAAATGTCAACAACATGTATACGAGATATTTTACCATATTTGCATCTCACATCTGCTTATTTTGTTCAAAATTTGAGGAGGAATATCTGAACTATGGCAAGATGTCGAATTTACTGAAGTTTGCGATATGTTCCTTTTTTATTTAAAAATACAAGTGGAATACTTTCTGAATTTAGTTCTTTATTTTTCAAAAAGAAAAAGAAAAGATTTACCAATGAAAATAAGTGATACGACAAATTCAGGCAACAAAGAGAAGAATGGATAAAAAAAAAGAAGAAATAAGGACAAAATTGAAACTTTCAACATCTTTCAACATACAAAACTGATGTGACTTAATAGAAAGGACAAAATGCAGAAAAAATAATGAGTAGAGAAAGTGCAAACACACCAAACGTTATGGAGATTTAGCGTATTTAACTCTTTGTTACAAGCAAAGAAACCTAACAATCAAAATGGGACAGTAAAATAGAACAGTATTATGGCTGCTTGAAGTCCATCATATGCTGACCAGAATGGCACAGTTTGTGGGTTAAATTCACAACCTCTATAGGGCCTTAATAGCTTGCGATTCCGATGATGAGCTTCATAATTGTAAGACAACATTTCTGTTTAACAACTTCGACAGGAGCAAAGCCCAGCTACAACAAATGTTTAAGTGCTGCTAAAATTGCCAAGGCCCAGAAGACAATTATTCAACTTTTGATTTGTATATTTTGGGTTGACCAATGTCTAGATTTTGGTCTTGTTCTGTGCTTATATCCAGCATCCAAATATTGTCTTGTCTACCTTAAATGGACTTGGCTTGAACCAGTGGATAACAGATGGTCGGAGCATGTATGCCTGCATTCTAATATTTAAATTTTTTTTAGAAATCTTACCAACGGATGCGTACATAGGCAACTGTCTGAATCGGTATGGTTTACTGGATTCTCCTTAACCTCTTTAAGTCCCCTTTCCCCTAGTACAGAATAGGAGAAGACGTAGAATAGAATCTATCGTGTCGACAAAAAAAAAAGTAAAAAATCTCCACATAATATACTTGAAAATAGGAATTACATCAACAAAACCATGGTATGATATTTTTTTCCCATATAGAATTGATCTTATCTAGGATAACCAAATGCAAACTCAATATAAAGTTTGAAGGAATCGCATTTTGTCATGTATACCACTTTGCCAAACAGGGATTAGTAGTAGTAGTAGATATAATTAGAGACTATTTCTTGAATGGAGAAGGAGATTATGCTTTTGGCCTTCCCATGGTGCACGGTTTTGTTGGTCATATGATTTGGGGTTGAGGTCGTAAATTTCTGGATGTTCTTCTACAAGTTGAGGTAAGAAAAATGAGAGAAAAAGCCAGTTCTAGGTGCAACCGCTAGAGCTAATAAACATTTCAGTGCTTAAGAATGGTATGGTGTAACAACGCATCATGCAGATTTTGGCAATGTTGAAGAATGTTAAATCAGTTTTGTTCATGCATAACGTTGATTTGAACAATGCTGAACGTTCATAGAGGTCATATATGCGTTGGATCCAGTCATGGGGTTGATTACCCTCTTCTCTCTATCTTATCTCAAACTTTAGCAGATTTCGTCAATAGAAAGATGATCTCAGGGATGACGAAAAATCCACAGAGTTTAAGGCCTTTGGTTTTGCAATTTTGGGTGAGCAAGAATCTATATAGCACATCCAATCCAAATTACAAGGGGCAACAACCAATAGTGAAACAAAGGGCCTAGTTATCATTTGTTTCTTGAACTATCTATCTGTTTGGTGTCCTAACCAGAGGTTTTCTTCTTCAAATCTAGTTCAAAACCATCAAATCAGGTTGGTTCCTTCTTTTTTCCTTTGTCCAAATAAAATCAAAATCGTTCATGTTGCATAATCTTATCATCTCATGAACCTTTCACTTTGCAGTAATGGGGCTCTTCTAATTCAATAATACTATGTGCTTTTCATGACATCTCACACATACATTGCTGGCAGGAATATGAGTTAAGCCAATCTCTTTCTTTGTCTACCTAAGCTGTACCTGATATGTTTAATTAATGCAAAGTTGATGTAATTTGCCTCTTTGAAAACTACTACTACATAAATGTTAGGACCACCTTTATTTTCTTAACCTGAACAGACAAAATTGTAGCATCACCTGAGAAACTTGTGGTCAACTCTTTGACTTCTCCAGCCAACAGCAAATCTATAGCAAAACGACTAGTATATGATTCCATCAACTGCTATTCTATTTCCACAACTATCAGTTTGTAACAAGTGTGCAAGATTGTGGTCGAAATTGAATTGCACCTCCCTGTCGATTTACAAATGACAAAGAACAAAAGTTTGTATATTAATTCGTACATATAAATCAAGTGTATATTGGTCCACATCTCTATTTCCAACCGTGAGGTTGAAAGTGACACGCTAATTTGAGGTTTTAATTATTCAAATATCACTATAAAATGCCCCAATTAGCAGTCCCATAGAGACTAGATGTGGCCAAATTCTTCCACTGTACATTTATGTACGTAAATATGCCTAAAACAAAGTCAATTCGGAATTTTAAAATCCAAGTCTTCCAGCAATAATTCATCTATCATCAGTTATCAAGGACAAAGAACAAGAAATTCAAAGATTCTTGCTGATTTGTTCTTAAAATATGTCTGTAACGCAAGCAAACAATAATTAGTTGCGACTTAGCCCCGCTCGCGGGTTAATTATGCAAACCATGTTTCTCGACGAAATATGCTTTGTGCAAGATGTTGAAGTAATTATGCTTTGGGATTTGCTAATAGAAAATAGAAAAAAGTAGAAGAAATTTAATGGGAGCTCATTAGTACGGTAGGGGGCGGTATGCTGGTGTTATACGTGCAATAATTGCTTGCCTAGCTAGTTAAGCTTGTATGGATGCTAGACTGATGGTTAATATATTTGTTGTACTAAACAAGATCCAGTTTCTCCCTTAAATCTTGTAAAACCAGGTTGGCAGCTAAAATCACGGTATAGCTGCAAAAGTCTCAAATCAAGTTATTTTATGTAGCCCATAGGTGTCGATCGAGGGGTCTGGCAAAAGAAGAGGGCATACATATAGATTCTGCCCTGGTCATTTTTAGCGATCTATACCTATTTCAACACCACCCCGCAAAGAGATCTTTGTCTAGGTGCTCTGACATCAAGTTACTTGTGTGCTTCAAACGGATTCAGTATACTTGTTCTTGCAGGCAATAGCTGGAAATCTGGTATGGTTGTTTCAGCTATTTTACCCTTGTCCATGCACGTCTAAGGGTTCCGGCCTCAACCGTTGAAGTTGCCAAACAAAATACTTTACATTTTGCAGGTTGGTTTTATCATATTTCACGCTTCATTCTTTCAATCTCAGACAAAAAATAAGGCATGTTAACATGTCTGTAACTCAGATTAGGTTGTATTATGGTGTAATGAGCAAAAATGTACAGTAATTGAGTCCATAAAATCGTACTTTACATAGTTGGTGAAAAGAAAATAAAGCAACATTCGAATATAAAATATCCAAAGCAACCATGTCTCTATCATCTTTCTATGTCACATGCGATAAGTTTGTTAATTAGTCTACAAACGGACCTAAGGATGATCTCACTATAACATTAGTATGAACGTCCATAATCAAGCATATTTGTCCAGGGATATGCTTTTAGTTAATGAATCTAAATTGATTCCAGAAGAAAATGTGTCCGATGAAAGTGCAGTAAGGATCTCACCAATTGCAAAACAAAATGGCCATTTTCTTTCAAATCAGTAGCACCTTGGTATTGCATCTCAAGTGGGGAATAAAGGGAGTTGATATTGCATCTACGTAGCATAGGTCCGTTGTTTATTCAAAATCTTCTTGATGAAGAAGAATGCTGGAATATAAAATACTTCTATTGAAAAAGGCGGTATTAGGCTGGAGAATTTCAACAGTTTATGAAGAATTAACATATAGGGTATTGGTTCATGCCATTCAGTAGATCAGACATGTCTAATATGAATCTGCAGTATTGAAGGTATTAGGCTGGAGAATTTCAAGAGTTTATGAAGAATTAATGACATATAGGGTATTGGTTCATGCCAATCAGTAGATCAGACATGCCTAATATGAATCTGCAGTGTTGCAGTTCTGCCGATGTCAGATAAATGTAGCCCCTTAACAAAAGCTAATCGAGTCTTGTTTGAGAAGAAATTCAAGCTACTAGAAAACCAAATGCATTGGGTGGATGCATCAACAGTCCAAAGAAACCAATAGTTCCTAAATTAATCGAACATTTCCTAATGAAACCGAACGACAAAATGGACCTGCAAATTAAACTGCTCATCCTTTGAGCCAATGAGATGTAATCTGTCGCAGTAGACTAATTATACAAAATCAAAACAAATTCATACTGCCTTTCAAACTGATGAAGAAACTTCAATATCTAAAGAAAACCCTTGCATATGTTAATACAAGGATTATTGCTACTTTGTTAGAGTTAGGGGTGTATAGGGACTTGCATACCGATACAACCTATAGAAGAACATGGTATTGGATACTAAAATGCAAAACGGTATGAAACTGTGATAAACTGTACACTGGTCAGAAAACTATCTAAATCATGGACAAAATCAAAAAGGAGAACGATAGCTATAGGAGTGGATGCTATATTATATTTCTTGTGTCCTATCAAGTATCAACTAACTGTTCAAAAACCAAGTAACATTTATTGAAAAGTTGGATAGAAAGCATCATGTTCTCATGATCATAATCACAATTTAACACTAAAAAAACTTGCGAGCTTCTGCAACTTTGATTCTTTCAATTGTGGCAAGGTTGCATGCATGGTGGACTTAGAACAAGAGTACTGGCACAGTAATCTGCTTCCCCAACTAAATGAAGAATTGCGATCTTTGTGGCAGGAAAGTTGTTGAGATGAAGCAATTTCCCTATGTATGTCTTTGCTTTTAGTGTGGAACCAGGTGGACATTGACCAAGGATGCCGAGGGTAGAGTTTTTGGTGGCCAATTAGGCCTTGCTGAATATGTCTACGTTCTATTGTATGTTTCAAGTCTCTAATATTGACCAGCAATAGAAAACTCAATACAAATGTCTTGAGATATATAGGTGTTACCTCTTATCAGAAAGAAGCCAAATGAAAATGGACTACTATTAATTGAATATTTTTACATCCTGTATTGATGGAAGGGAAGATGACTAATTTCTTGAAATGTCTCTCAAACATTTTGATGGACAACTTCCCATGGTTTCAGTTCAGATTTACATTTTCCAGAACATTTAGCTGAGAAAAGGGGAGAGAGAGGGAGAAAATTATACGTTTTTCAGTAAAAGGACGGTTGGATCAATTTCCCAGAAGAAGTAGATCAAGAAATTCAGCAAAAACATTAATGTTGCTCGTCTTAGAAAAACCATATGTAGTACAACTCATCCAACAAAAGGAATCCTTCAGACAACACCTTAATCATTTCTTAGTATACTTATCATCCCTTGAAAGCAATGCTGTCCAAGACAGGTTTATTTCTCCAATCCCACTAGATTTAGTCCTGAAACCCATCCGTAGTTTGAATTGATTAACTTAAAAGTCTTAAATACCAGAAAAGGAGAAGAAAAAAAAATGTGAAACTACAATACTTTTTGGCATATCGTGCATTAAATCAACCAAAAACAAATAAAAAAAATAAAAGAGTAAAGAAAGAAATGCGGTAAGCTCGAAAAAAAATAACAAGAAAAGCATGTACATATAGATAAACTTAACATTAAGTAGGCAACTGTTAAACAAGGGGAAAATCCACATCTGATTCTCAAACCATTTCTTATAAAAAGAGCTTGATAAAAGAAAAAAAAACAGTGAGAGGACTATTTCCAGGAACTAGTGTTACAAAAACCCCCGCATAAGAAAGGAAAGAAGAAGAAAAACCCCTTACAACCCAAGGTAAGAGAAGAAAGAGGAGAAGAAGAATGATCATAGTTGATCAAAATACAATGATTTAATTAATTTCCTGACCTTTTCATCATCATTCACCAATCCTGTTTCTCCTCCAATCCAATCCAATCAGCCCACCAAAACCACAGAATTTCCTTTTCTATCACTTGACCTTCCGTATCTGAGCTTGAGTAGTTAACTAAAATGGAGGTCGAACAGCTGTGTTTCCGGTCCATCCATCAACTGGCAAATTAGGCATATTGAGAGGCAAATTGAAGAATGGAAGCCCAGAAGAGGGGTCCGGAAAAGCATGACTACTAACCCCTCCTCCTCCACCTCCACCACCACCACCACCTGCAGCAGCAACAGAACCAGCTTGAGACACTGGCGGTTGAATCTGCAGTTGCTCATCTTCATCCAAAGGCAACCTCTCATAAGCAACATTAGTAAACGACGCCGCGATAACGATAACCGGCCCAGCAGCCGTCAACTCTCCCACCACACTCCCACCAACAACCTGGCCTTGCCCGCCAGCCAAGAATATAGTCAAGCTCGTGGCGCCCGGTGGTGCAGGTGGAGGCAAAAAGGATCCCGAAAGCGATAGAATCTCAAACCTCCCATGCAGGGTTACTATAGCACCAGCTGCAGCTGGCTGTCGAAGACTAACATTTGTGACTGTTCCACTCCCACTTAGTATGCAGATCCCACGTTGTCTCCGACGAGCATAAGACGAAACACAGTCAAAAATATCACAGCCATTGCCGACTTCAAGAATATGTGCTCTCAAAGTATTGGCACTTTCCCTGGTTATAATCACTGGTGGTCTGGGCTTGTTCTTGGATCCCGGGGGTCGTCCTCGAGGCCTTCGAGCTACGATATCCCCGGGACCCCCGGAATTTGCCCCTATAAGGTCGAGCTGATGGGATGCATCTGCATCTTGGTGATCATCACTGGGAAAATCATCTTCATCCTCTAGTGTTCTTTGAGTATTATGCTGGAGATGCAAGTCTGAAGGGCGGTGGTGGAGCTGCGGCTGTGGCTGCTGGTGGTGGTGGATGAAACGAGAAGCCGTGCCTAAATCTAAACCGGCCATGGTTTACAAGATCATCAAAAAAGAAATACTAACACAAAGCACGAACAACAGAAAACAAGGGAAAAAGTAAAAAAATATCAAAGTGGAAAATTTTAAAGAAAGGGAGTACTGTTTTTTTTTCCCGTCTTTTTGTGGTAGTATATTTTATGGAGTGGGAGGGAAAAGATAAGGCAATAAAAAAAAAAGAATAGAAAAGAGCTCCGGAACTCGAACCCTAGATTTGAATAGAGATTAGAAAACAACTGCGGAAGATTTTGAGTGCAGAGAAAGGGAAGGGAAGAAGGAGAGGAAGAGCAAGAGAGAGAGAGAGAAGGGACGGGATGGGACGGGAGGGGGACAAGGACTCGATACCAAGTCATTTCTCTCGCCCCAAAAGCTTAAATATAGACTTAAAATATTGTCGAAGTTGAAAAATATTTCTTTACTCTAATGCCACTGCTACCATATAATTTGTCTTGAGAAAGAAAGCTTTAAAGTGAGGTAAAACTATATATAACGGTAAATTCTATAGAAGGTTAAGCTAACTTAACGCTATTAAGCCTTATTGGATTGAAACTTTTTAGAATTTGTATGATAGCGGTGTGATGCAGGTGAGATAAAAAAATAATTTACTAATAATGAGTGTGTTTGGATAGGAGATTACTTGGAATAATTACTGTAGCACTTTTTGTGATGTGATGTATGCGAGATAAAAAGATAACTGAGAAGATAAAAAAGTGCGTTGAAAATTGTATTTGTAATGTAAGCAAATATTTTTTTTAAAAATTTTTTCGAAAAACTCACAAGATTTTTGGGGGGTTTTAGAAGACTTACAAGAGAATAGGATTGGAGGTAAAATTATGTAGTTAGCCCCATTGTTAATCCAAAACAAGTTTCATGTAGCGCGCGTGGGGTAAGACAAATTAAGGCAGTGTTTTAGAAAATGGGATCCTTGTGGTAACAGCTTGTAAAGAAGACTTTTTGTTAAAGCTAGCTAATTAGCTATGGTAGGATTCGGATTAATTATTTAAAGAATATAATAGCTTTTGTTAACCCTATTTTATATTGAAATGAAGGAATGCTTATTGGCATAAATAATTGTTTTGCTATTGGATTCTGTTAGAAAAATTTAATTCACGACTTTAAACTATGAATTTACGAGAAAAATTAATAAAGTAAAACCAAGGATGCAGCATTGTAATGATAAACTAATTAGCGATATAATATGCTGCATTAGTTAGATTTCAATATTATTAGGGGAGAGAGGGGGAGCAATAAAGTACATGATATATTAATTTTTATCACTTGCCACAGTGAAAAGAAATGGTTATTTAGAAATACAATAAAGTAAAACTCTACTCTTTCTCGTTTGGCCGAACTCATAAAAAATTTGGATTAATATGTCAACGAACCTATTTCAGTGATTAATAATGAAAGAACATCATTCTTGTCATGAGGACAAGATTAGATTTGTTGATTAAAAAAACTTTTTTAATGGTCTTTTATTAACCGTTCATTCTCAAGCTAGCTCTCCATAGAAGCAAAATTCTTTAAAACTATAAAAGGCATGCAAATGGAAGCACTCCTCAATATATAACACAATTTAGCTAACAACATGGATCACGCAATCTTCTCAAAATAATTAACATAGATTTCTGTTGCTTTTGTTCTCACTCCTTTATTCTCTCAAAATAATTTGTTTCATGAACTTTTGTAAAAAAAAAAAAAAAATACAAAGGAATTGATGTGTCATTAACAATTAATTGGAGTGCTTATAACGATGCTCGTTATCAAGAAGCGGAGTAGGAGGAGGGAAGAGATCTGAACCCGTGACTCTAATTTCTGAGATCTCAACGTTAACGATCAAAACCTTCTCGACCTGAGAATCAACTTTAATATTCTCAATATCGAAGTGAAATTAACTCGGACTGTCGCGATTTACATTCTCTCTTCCATCTTTAAATTAGAGTAGTTATTCTATTACAAGCACATTAGCTTTTGGTAATCTGGTCCCCTCTCATTTTTAACTGTGAGGAAGACCTAGAATGTAACATCATCATGATTCCTCTATATATGCTTTGAAACCTCCAAAACATAGCCATATGCCTGGAAATTAGGTGCAAATTGGATAGTTTTGGAGCTTTGGGAGGCGAGTACTTGATCTGGAATTTGCTGGAAGTAGGGATTAAAGGAGTTTGATGGAATAATTAGAACGGCAGTTAATTAAATTTCAAGTTGCACAAGTTTAATTTAAGCCCAGGGCACCAAGTAGATCGATCCTTTGTTTAAGCAAATAAAACCTGGATTTATGTTGGGGTCAATAGGATTGCAATCATGATTAGATGCTGGTTTTGTAATTATCAGAGGTGTGTATTAATTGGACTTGGTGGGACTAATCAGGGTTAAGGAGGCTAAGTTGACCAGGTTATGCTGAGCTTAAACGTGAGGGAAGGTGTGACGAATTTTATATAGAGTAAATTGAAAGCGGGTGGGAACTGGGAATGGGCAAGTGGGAGATGGTGCTGCGGCCAGTGGATCCCACTTTTGTCCTCACGCTCCCACCCTGGACGGCCCTATTCTTCCCCCTTGGGCCATCCCTGTTTGACCGCCTTAATTGAGTTCATTCATCCACCTTAATTGCAAATTAATCATCATTTAGGTTATGGCGTGTTTGGACTTTACAATTTGTTTGTGCGCACACAAGTTATCCCTAAAAATAGCTAAAAGTCGAGCGTCGAGAAATTAGAGGTTCTGGTTCAAATAACCCTTCCCCCTCCTCTCAAAAAAGAAAAGAAAAGAAAAGAAAAATTGCATGAGTTTTTCCTTTTTTTTTTTGATAAAGTTTGTGGGAGGGAAATGTAAGAAAGTAAGAAGGTTGGAAAGGAGAATCAGAGCCATATATATTGTTTATCTTTTAAACGTTGTTATTTGCCTTGACCAAAATACGTACTTTGGCATTCAGCATAAGCACTCTGATTGATTGTCAACTAAAGAGACAAATGTACTCATTTTGCATTTTGTTTAACTTGATAACTTATAAAATATATTTTGTTGGCACTATTAATATTATAGAAATGTCAATCAGAAAAGAAATCTTTCCTTGAAAAATGTCAATATCTATTATTTGAAAATGGTAGATGCTTTAATTATATACATCTTCACAACCTTTATGGATGTAGTCTTTTGTTTGATTTTCATGATCAGCTCTCAATATATTCTGCTGCAAAGTATAGACTTTGACAAATTTGAGTGATTAAGCATTTATCAAACAAATCATAGATTAAGCACTATAATAAACTTGATCTATTCTTTTTATTGTGGTTTTTTTTTTCTTGGCATTTTTATTGTGGTTTTAATCATAACATTTTTTGAATTTTAAGCAAACAAGTTGTTCTAAATTAGAGGTCTTGGAATGAGAAGCTAATAAGGTCATTAACAAGTTGGAGCCACCACATTAAACAACACTATACTACCCCCACAAGAAAGGGAAAGAAGTTAAGGAAGATACATTGGAAAGAAAAAAGTACAAGTCATGATTTTTTCTTTCTTTTTTTTTAGCCTAACACAAATCTGGGAGACTTTAAGAATGGTTGGTTATTGGTTGCTTTTTTGGTGAAAAATATAATTTTTTTTTTATCATTGGTGCTGAAGGAGTCTTGTTCCGCAGGTTGATGGACGACCACGAAAACAAAATCATTCTTCTCAAAACTATTCTGTCATCGAGGATTATATACGAGATTTATTATCCGGACCACCCTGTCCATGAATTATGGTGCAGTTTGCTCCATTCCTGGTGAATCCCATTTTCCTCAAGCCTTCTCTTTCCACCACACATACATAATTGTAGACAATTAAAGATTGCCCCTCAAAAAGAATTCATGGACGTTTCCAAGAGAATTGTCTTGATACTGATTGACACCCCCCCCCCCCCCCTAGGTAGAACTTAGAAGATAATTTTTGATTCTTCCCAATGATCTTCCAAGACCACTTTTTGTAACAGAATTTTATGAGGGAACAATTTTTGCAGGCTACAACTTTAAATAATAAGTGCTTTACCAAAACAAAAATTTGATAGCATATGATACAACTATCTAAATCACCAGGTCAATATTCCTTTCATTTAAGGGCAGCTATTAACTAGGTTAGTCTCGTGTCTCTTCCCCATAAGCTGGTTATTAGTGCAAAGATTAAAGCATAAAGTACAAAAGTTAAAAGTCGGATTCTATGAATGAGTGCATATGATGAAATTTAAGCCACTTTAAAAAAAATTCCCCAAGAACATATTTACTAACTAGTTGTTTCACGTTATTGTAATTATCAAAAGTTAGAAAATTTTTCATGTAATTGTAATAATCAAACTCGTCGAATTTTAGGATACAACGAAATGTTAGTTTGAGGCCCCGAGATTTAAAATTTTTTAGTTCAAATCTCTTTTTCTCTTTTTAAATATTAGCCCTCCCCTATTAAAAAAAAAAGAGATAACCACAAAGTGTTACGCCGTAGTTAATCAAAACAAAGAGGAGACAATTGAGAATGAAGGATCAAAATTGAAGTTTGAAATGCATTTTTTGGCGATGAACTAAGGAGTGCGGACTTTACAGAGCTAGTGTCGCGCAGAAAGTCTTCTTTAGCAGGCAAGTCAGAGGTTCAGAATTCGACTTTGGATCAAGCATAGCGTTTTCTTACGTGGACAGCCAAATTGAAGTTTGACCATGACTTACCTAACCATCTTAACAATTAGTAGTAGTTTATATCAATAATAAGAAGACAGCAGATTGGCCACCCAATCCACCAATAGATAAACCCTCTGATTATACAATTATGCATTATTGGAAGCAGTAATCATACATGGTGATGATATAGGCTGCACAAAGTTAAGGATTCAAGTGGGCATTAAGCCCATTTCTTATTAGTCTAAGTTTTTGTTTAATGTGTTCGTTTTTATCTTGTTACAACATCTTCTTCTTTTTTTTTTACGAAAACGTTAGGAATTGTATTGATATCAAAACAAACTATACAACTTGAACAACGACTCATAAGGAGCTTCACAATAGTGTCGTTTGCTTAAGAAAATGTTACAACATCTTCTTAGCAAAACAAATAATATGAGAATGTTATATAGGTTTTGTATATGTAAAGAGCTTTGCTTTCCATATTAGACCAGAATTCTATTCTAGCTGCTTTCATTCTCCTTCCAATTTAAGAAAAGAACAAAAATTTTCTCCTCACAGATCATGCGTGACGATTTAGAAAGTAGCATTTCTTGGAATTTATGTCTCAAGTCAAAAGCCTTGTCAAATTTGGTACAGCGGCTGCAATTGACTTCCTCAGTTAGCTTCTATTTGTCCATCTTTGAGGACATCGTGTGACTTCAAATATCACGATGGTCGATTACTTTGCAATGTTAATAAACGAGAAGAATAATTTATAATTGCTAATTTATTTGTTTATAATGGTACTAATTGTAATTATGAGTGGAAAATCATGAGCATATAGAGCCAATAGCAGCTAAAAATTTTCTTCTTGGGTATTTGTGATCAGTCATACAATGGGAGCCACGTGCGAGAATGCTATTAATTAATTGTTTCAATTTAATATACCAATAAATGTTACACAAAAGTCAATCCAAAGAAAATCGATTACTACTTGCAAATAGATAATTAAGTACCATGTTCTTTATTTTTATTTTCGGAATTTTCCTTTTCAAATTTTCAGTACTTTTTATGTGTCTCTTTAAACGAAAATTGTGAACGTAGCATTTTATTGGAGGTGCACAATTGACCTTTTTGGTAGTTAATCTTTTAAAATTATTTTCTGCAAGATTTTCCATGTCTTACATCTGCTGATTTTGACCAAATTACACGTACAGGTTCCGTGTTAGAATGGCTGGTATAACAACGACTCACAAGTTCTTCTTTCAGTTGTACTGCCCATTCAATTTCTAGTCCACAGTGTCTAATTTCTCCCTCAAGTTGATTAACTTGTACTTGTAGATGTAATTATACAGCCAAAAAGAGATAAGAACCAAAATGATGAAATCAAATGACTCTATCTTTTAAGGAAAGGGCAAAGAAAACGCGAGGAAGAATTGGGAAAAATGGCCAGCCAGTGAAGGCTAAGAACAAAGTTGAAGAAAGTGATGGATGAACAGTAGTCCGCTGCCCTGAAGGCTGAAGGGTTTTTGTCAAACATTCTAAAAAACTAAGCAAGAGTTTTGTTACACGAATCATAAATGTCAAATCAAAGATGAACCCCACGTAACCTCAACCCGGTGCAATTAGCTTTGAATTTGAATTATGTAACCTTAGTCACTTGTCCTCTTTTATCTGCCTACCCATCTCTTTGATCAAAATCTGCTCATCAGGCCAGTGCTTAGTCTTGTTTTTATATTTCCCAAAACCAAGGAACAAGTCCATATTTTTCAGATAAGAGACATCTGCCCAATGCCCCCCCCCCCTTCCCTCCCTCTCCAAATTGCCCCACCCCACGTCCGTTGTTTGCTTTGTCATTGGTGGGGCTTTGGGCTCCTTTCATGTCTGACCCACTCTCTTGCCAGCATTAACATAGGGCTCTCAAGTCGCACCTAACCCCTCTCTTCAATTGCTTCAGTTTCTCCCCCCTTTTTTTTTTTGTGTTTATTGTTTTCTCAGTTGTCCTCTCATGGCCGGGGCATAAAACTATTAAAAGTCGTGTGTAAATGGTCAATGAGTTGGGCGATGGTGCAAGGAGCAGGGCACAAGGACTTGGTCTTAGGTAAGGGACGATTTCATTCTTGCACATATAAATTTGCTCACAAAAAATCATATATTCGAATCTCGCTGTCGGTATAAGAGTTGTGTTAATTAACAATCTGTAAGTACCTTTATTAGACTTATGGTCCCAGAGGCTTGCTTTGACTTATGCTAGTGATCGTAATCGAATCCATCCAAATTTTTTCTTACAAATATATATATATATATATATATATATTTGCTGAATTGTTCTTTAGTAACACCTCTCAATTCAAGCTTAAGGCCGCCTCTTAACAATCATATTTCATAAATTAATCAATATAGCATATCATATACTTAAAGAATGTAACTCGTTTTATGTTTCAAATCAAGGTGCACAAACTTCACTATATATTGGTAACGGTTATCTGATTATCTCGTTCTGTCATAAACTAAAAATAGTGCACCATGTCCTTTTCTTTGCAATTGATTACACCATCCCAATTTGAACATTTTTAGCAAGTTTACACCTAACACATCAGGGAATTGGACAACGTAAAACCTGTAACTCGTAAAGTGTTTAAGTTTTTATTCATTCATCGGTTCTTTTATTTGATGGGTTTTTTGAATGAGTAGCTATTGGACATTCGTTAATGCATTTAAATCACGTCTAACCTACCCTATGAATGCATACATTAACAATTATTACCCTTCTTTATATTTATACACCTTTTCTAATTAACTTTATTTTTTCAAAAATTTTACACATGAACTATATCTTAATGAGTGCCCAATAAACATATTATATATATATATATATACATATATATATATAACTTATTTTATTTGTTTTGAGAACTGACATAAGCCTTAGATGTGCCCCATTAGCCCTTTGCGGATATGCCTTTCTTTTTCTTACGTAACCTTTTATTGTTCTAGCTCTTCTTCTTTCGTTTCCTAAGCTGCATTGCATATGCACACTAATATGTATTAAAATTTTATTCTTTACCATCATAGTAAGTTTTTACATAAATTTCTTTAAAGATCAACATAAAAACGATTCGTAATCTTATGGACTTGAACATACAAAAATAGATGTGCGGGAGTTGGCACACCAAGAGTCAATGTTTTTCAAAATAATTAATAGTACATGAATAATTTCTTCTAAGTCATTCATTATTCAAAAATTTAAGTTAATTATAATGTAAGATAATCTAATGTATGTTAATTTAGTTAATCTAATTATAAATTTATTTTAAGATAATTAGATCTAATGTATGTTAAGATAATCTAATTACGTATGTCCGCTGAAACTGGTTCACTGTGTGATTGTACTTCATAAATTTAGTTATAGAGATAGGATAATCTAATTGGATTCTGAATTATCCGAATATACATTCGCTAACATTGATTTATTAAGTAAATATACACACTACATTTATTATACTCTTTGCACTTAGATATTCTTTTCAATTTAACATCTATCTTTTGAGAAAACTATATATCACCTTGCCCATTAGACGGATGTAAGACAAACAGTTACTATCTCCTTGTCATATATCACATGAATAAATAGCAAATTATACACATGGGTTCCTTGAAAATCCATCTACGAGTGATTAGTTGATTTTGGGGTTTTCCTCGTACTGAATTTGCTATGGCAGACTACTTTAGCTAATTAGGAAAAAACTAACAGTCCATTTGTTTGAAACTGTTTTCTCCAAACATGTTTTAGAAAATCCTAATCATGTTGATAAAAAAAAAACAAGCTATTATAAAATTAATGAAATGATAAGTGTGAATGTTCATTTATCTCATCAACATATATATTAGAATAATCATCTCTTACAAGGTTCATTGGCGTTAACGCATTTTGTCGTAGTTTGTTAGTTCGTTATAAAACTGCTTAATTTGTGTATTTGAAGTACTAAATTCATGTATCTATATTAATGTTGGTATATGTATTTTTTGACCTTATATCGCCTACAAATAGAGGTCAGCCCTAACCTCAATTGTAACCTTTAGAACCATTGGACATACAAAAGTGAATAATAGAAATATTTCTCACTATTTTCCTTTCTCTATTCTGCTCTCTTTATTCTCTACTTTTAGTAGTTTATTTTGTTAGTTTCACAACAGAAACTATCTAGAATTTTATTAGATTTAGAATTACATTTTTTATTTGGTAACTAGAGTTAAATTGGTATCAAAGTTGATTTCGAAAATATAGTTGAGTTGTGTGTAGGTAATCATATTAGAGTAGGTTACATGGTTTTGTTCCTCTATTTAAGGACTTGAAATCCATGTTTGTATTTGAGAAAAATCAATTTATTGAATAAATTTCTTTCATCCTTCCGTGCCTTCTTATTAGCCTAGTCCACATCCCTTCTTATCAAACTACTAGTCTCGACGGGTATTTGTGATTTCTAACTTCCATATATTCTTGTATAGTTTGTATTACAAATATCAAAACACCATTCGTGAACATCAAGGGAATACAAGTTTCCTGTAAGTGTTGATATTAGCAAAGAAGAAGGCATTTTGCCAATTTTTACCTGTATATTGCTTGTTTTACTGTGACCAGGTCATCTTGTTTTTGCTAAGGCTTGAACCTCCCATGGTTTAAACTTTGATGCTGCATATCCAAACCCCAAAAATAGAGAGAGAGAGAGAAGTGGATCGACGAGATTTGGAAAAATAAAAACAGGTTACGAGACTAAATTTGTTTCTTTTTCTTACAAAAATAGGATTAACAAATCTTTTTCTTCCTATTAATATAGAATTGAAGCTCCAAAAGGATTTGCTGCTGTAACAATTAATTATTCTCCATAGCTGATAACATAAAAGGTTGTGGATGATATTCTCCTATAAATTCTTTTTTCTCAATTGAAATGAATGATGAAAATATGTACCTTACCGTGGTTATTGTTGGACTTTGACTCAATTTGAAAGGATTTACATTAGTAAGTGTGAAAATTCCAAGTTGCAAAATTTGATGCACCTGGTCAACAGTTGTATGTCGGCGATAGTATATTATTCAGTTTAACACAAGTTTCATGAGAAGGCTGGCTCTGCACTGGATGAAAACTTGTCCCTAATGATTTCTCGCCTGCAGGTGACCAAAATGCTGTCTTTATTTTTTATTTGTTTGACAAAGAGAACACTTGTGTTTACTTGGGCCATCGTATTGAAAAGCTACTATAACACTGAAAATGGCTTATACTTTTGAGAGCAAAAAGGTGATAAAATTCACAATAAACATGAGATTAATTTACTTTTGCTATGTAAGTATCTTTATAAGTATGATTAATATCTAGACTTCCATTTTCTTTAGGTTTATCTTCAAATAGAGGATATCCTAATTTGGAAAAACCAATCAAACCTGTAATACATGATAACAAAGATGGTAAATTACACTTTTACCATTTTATGATTTAACACTTTTTCACATAATGCTTCTATACTTTCAAAAACTATATATAACTCTATCATGATTTAGACTAAAGTCTCAAAGTGACAGAATTTATATTCTATCACAGAGTCAACTAAAATGTCAAAAATATCTCTATTTTAAGATGAAAATTATTTGTTAATCATAGGTGGGTTATGTGTAGATCGATTTTGAAAATCATAAGGGGGCTACATTGAAAATACTAAACCACAACGTATAAAGTGTCATGCACACTATACTTATTGTCTAACGGATGCCTATATTTCAAGTCTCATATTTTTTAAAATGTAAGATTAATTAGGGAAAGTAAATAAATACAAGAGAAGGTAGGTAAGATTAAATATATAAACTATATACATATAAGGGAAGGTAATAATTATTAGTATGTATATATATAGTATGTTAGGTGAATATTAGGTGCGTCAACGAGTGCTCTATAGGCACCCATTAGAAAAATCCATGTTTATATATCTGGACCACTTAGAGAGAATTATATATCTTGACCACTAATCGAGAACTATTCTCATAGCTTTAATAATTTAGTCCAAATTATGAGAAAACAATATATAACTTTTGAAACTATAGTAGAATTATTTGAAAAAAAAACACTAAATCATAGGAGAATAAAATATAATATACCCTACAATAAATAAGGAAACTAACTTAATAACACACGTATCAGATCTTAGACATCAAGGTTTTATCTATCATTTTCTTTTTTACTATAAGTGGTAGGGTTCGAATTTAATACCTCTCACTTACCCTTTCTCCCTCGAACTATCAAACTCGTCCCAATCCCAAAGGTTTTATCTACCTTGCCATACTGCCCTTTGATGGGAAAAAAAAAGTTATATTTGCATTTTGCACTACTTGTTCTGCAGTTTTGAAATACATAAGTTGTACTTAAGAGAAGGATCCCTCCTCGCCCTCACTTAGGGTGTGTTTGATAAAATTGAAATATGAAATCTAAAATTTGAATTCTAAATCTATTAAGTTCTTGAATTATCAAATACTAATTTTGATACATCTAAATGTATATCACATTAAATGATAAGTGAATAGTTTTTAAGAGCAAATTTTGCCTAGAAAATTCATTGTCACTTAATTAATTCATATATTAAAATTTTAATTATCAAACACGTCTAGGTATGTTAAGATTTGAATCCATTAAGGTCATATTTGATAATCCAATTCAACACTTAAATTTAATTGATGCATGTCAATCAACTAACATTTTTACTAATTAAGTTGGATCTTGAAGACACAGTAAACCTATCTTCAAGTAAAAATATATAAGTTAAAAAACAAAGAGAGAGAGAGAGAGAGAGAGAGAGAGAACGTATTTAAGCTATTTGAAAACTTATTTGATTACATTCATTGCAATTACAAACTTTGCCCATACCAAACATATTTTGCTAGGTTTTGAAGACCGCGGTGGCACTGCCACCTGCGTTGGGTATTGATTCTGGGATTGGGGATGCATCGCCGGCGGCCGGAGTTGTGTAGGGTTGGGATGAGAGGTTGGGAGGGGAATTGAGTCATCCCTCGTGCGTGGCTGAGCGAGACAGTAGTGTGAGACAGGATTGTGACGAGTTGCAACTGGGCACTAGGCAGTGGCTGTGGGGCAGCGTTTTATTCAGACTTACTAAAAGAACGGATCACGTGCGGTCTTCAAGTCAAAACACACCCACGAGAGAGAAGAAGAGTGCGAGTGTGAGGGCCACCCCTGTAGTTGTCGGCCACGAGGCATTTTGTCCCTAGCCTTCCTCCCATACCCATGTCCCAGTTCTTTCCTCCCTCTGATCTTCTCCTCTCCTTCTTTGCTATTGGGAATTGGTCCATTCTTTTCTCTCCTAGAGCCCTTAAAACTCGGGGGGTCCCTTATAATTAGGGTCCCCAATCCTCAATCCTCAATCCTCATTCACCACCCCCACCCCCCTTCTTCTCCCCTAAAAGCGCGTGCTTCTCACGACCAATCTACATCCGTGCATACAAAGGATTTTTGGCCAATACTAATTGGTAGTATTTGCTTTTGTTCTTTATTTACTTGTGTTATTGACCTCTACCTATTGAGGGATCAAAAGGGATCGATCTTTCTTTAAAATTTAGCACAAATTGCGTGTGCTAGTGGTATAGTTAGTTTAGATAAGTTTGATTCGTTGATGTTAATTAGTAGATGGGAAAAAGAAAACAAAATTTCAGATTGATGTTAAAGCCACTAGAATTTGGATGGAGGGGCCGGGAGGACTCTTTCCCAATATTGAAAAGGGGATTGAAGGAGGTTGATGACTAGATGAGTGATGAGAGAACCATACTAAGGAAGCCCCATCCACAAATCCAATGGAGAGAAACTTAAGGTTGATGACCAAATGAGTGATGAAAGAACCATATTAAGGAATCCCCGTCCACAAATCCTATGGAGAGAAGCTTACATTACATATAATGACCAACAACAAAACGAACAAAAGAGAGGCCAAGAAAAGCCGAAAGATGCACCAAATTGTCAAATGCTTCCACCACCACCACCTTTGGCTTTTTGGCTTGGTTTTGAGTCCTTTGATTAGACTGCTGATTTGTCCTTGGAAGATCCCACCAACAACTCCCTCTAATCATACACGTCTCCATCACATCACATGTCACAATACCCCTTTCTCAGAAACCCCAGCCTTCAGTTTTTTACCAAAAGGCCAAAAAACACCCCAAGCCCACCTCTGCTTACCATTTCTTCCTCCTCCTCCTCCTCAAGACTTCAAAAGGAACCGTGTCAAGTTTTTGTCTATGCAGGTTCACCTAGTACAAGGGCAGTGCTCTATCTAATTACTTAGGTGTGACTAAATCTGGGGGAGGTTACAAGTCTCCAATGCCAGCAGACCAGCAATTTAATGTGACCTACCCACGAGATGCATGTACCATAAATTTCAAAGGGAACATTGCCCTTATTACAAGTCTAGTAAATCAAGAAGTAGCCAACAGCCCTGAAGGGTTTTAGGCTCCCATGTTCCAGTATATACCATGGAAATTATGGGAATCCAGAACCATAAGTTGTTACATGCCCCTTCTCGCCTGTTAATACGATAATTATGTTCTGCCTTTCTTCCGTTATTTATCTTTGTCCAGAACTTCTTTTTCTTCTTATAATTGCAAAATACATAAGACGTCGAAATTGCTCTCATGGGGGAAAGGATTTGTATTTACTATTTTGTTCCAGGTCTTTTAGTGAAATTATTATGTGGATAAGGATATATAGCCTCTCCTTATCCAAACCTAAGCATGCTAATTAATGTGTCTATCAAAGTAACAATGTCTTTCTCAAAGGATAAACATCAGATGATGTATCAATCAAGCAGAGGACAAAAAAGTATGTGTCCTATACTAACTTTTTAATGCTCTGAAGGAGGAAAAAAAACAGTGTTAATAGCAAAGGTAAACCACTTCCTTCCTTTGTACCCCAGGAAAAAAGAGAACAAGTACTTTGAAAATAAATTTAACACAAGTTAAGGATTTTATTGAATTGTATGTTTTTTTTTTGTAATATTGTGTTAACATATTTATCAATTACTTTTCGATCTCGCATATTACATTTTTAAAAAGTATAAACATACAATCTAAAGATACTAAATTGGTATGCATGCATATTCATGCTTGTACATGTAGATGAATTATCAGTACCCCTTGTTATCTAATTTTTTTTTTTTTTAGGTTTGAATTGGTATCCTGTGTTGCATCTGAATTATGTTTCACATTCTTGAGGGCCAAATGAGATACACTTTGTCTGTACACACAGATCCTCTTATACACCATTTCATTTTCATTCTAAGGAAGCAATATGTAATTAATTAATCTTAAACATATAAGCAAACAATCAGTCATGTGTTCAAAGTACTTAAAGACAGACCAGTAAAGAAAAGATTGATAAACTCTTCCTCTATGTCATCCAGGTTAGTGTAGACTTCATCTGTATATCAGGTTTAAGCTCAACGTTCAAAGGGAAGGTATCTGAACGTAATTAATTAAGCTTTTTTTTTATTTTCATTTCTATTATTCAAATTAAATTCTAAGACTTCCAAATGTCGTTAAAAAGAAAAAAAAAACCGGCTCATTGAGATTCCTCCAAGTAATTAATTAGCACATCGAAGTAGCTAGCATGAAAAAAATAGGGTTATTTGTCGTTGTTGACTATGTACAATCACCAATGAAACTTGTTGATAATCTCAACATGGCATTATTTAAATTTTTTTTTTTTGTTTAGTAGGAGAATTGTGAGATTTAAGAAACAGGAACGGAAAGAAAAATTTGAACCAAAAACCCCTGAATCCTATAACCCTAGAGCCTAGATGATGGCATTAGCTTCAATAATAACACTTTGTTTGGCCACTTGAACAAGTTGATTAGTACCTCTGATAAATGCTTTATTCTAATGGTCCCCATAAGATTTCGTAACACTGTGATCGAATATTAGGTTTAGATGTGAAGTTTAAGCACATTGAGAGGGTTGCCATCTCTTTAATACCAGTTGTAAACCCTTAATTACTTTGTTCCGGGGAGATCTCTTCCATTTTTTTCTCTTGAAGGAAAATTTACTAGTCATCAATGATTGATTAGCTTAAACTAGTCTAGGTCGCAGAATGTAAAACAGTAATTGGGCGTAGTATTGCATGAAACTAGAACAAAACAGTAAAACCATCGAACTAATTGAGAGCATCAGAAAATTAAACATTAATTTAGCCAGATCTTATTCACTGTACTCACACTTGATTACCTTTGACGACTCATATTAATTACTTGAAGAAAAGGTATTTAAACTGATTTCTTTTAGAAATAATGGCCACTTAATTATAAGATAATTTATGAGGACATCAGTCACACATTCCAAAAGTTAAAAAATTTCCAGTTTCAATATATTAAAAATGTCATTTCTATATTGATGATGAGAGTTTGATATATATATTTAGAATATATGTATAGGCCTTCAATCATGAACAACAACCTTGATGTACGATGAACTTGAGAACCCTTAGAATATTCCTAAAGAAACACAATAAAGTTGCTTGGATCTTCCATTGCCTCTCAATTACAATATATATTTCAATTTTTAGTCGTCTCAATATGATTATCAAATGTCCCCTGCATAATAAATTAATAGCATCATAATTTAATGTATTAAAATTAACAAACATCATTATGCAAGACACTTCCGACACATTTGGCTTAATATGTTCCAAAAGTCAAATACTAAATAATGAGATGGTTTAGGAAAAAGGTAAAATGATGTACGACTATTATAAATGATGAAATCGATATGTTTTTGCTCGGTTATTAATTAAGTTTGAAACATAAAGATTGAGAGCTCAATATAAAATCTGGGGAGGGGATAGGATAGCATATATAGTCGTCTTCCTATATGGAACTAATATTTAAAATTAAAATAGGATATAATAAAAGAAAAGTAAGACAAAAA
Source organism: Coffea eugenioides (assembly GCF_003713205.1). Taxonomy (NCBI): domain Eukaryota; kingdom Viridiplantae; phylum Streptophyta; class Magnoliopsida; order Gentianales; family Rubiaceae; genus Coffea; species Coffea eugenioides. Next base: position 3,842,318 of record NC_040042.1, read on the forward strand.
TAAATCAACTGCTTTGTACTTTAAAGTACTTTAAAAAATAAATACATATATAATGTCCACTCAAAGTGTGTAGATATACACAGTGATTTATTTGTGCCTGTTTCCGCCATTTTCATTGCTGCGTGAGAGCTTGCTTTTGGGATTTTCTGCTTTTCTCTAACAGCAACGTCAATCTTCCTTATTCTTTGGTCCTGTTCCCAAACTATTCTGATATCTATCAAAGGTGATTTTTAAAAAGTTAAAATTAGTTAAGAACATACTATTTATCTTTTCTACAAGCACTATTTAGTTAGAAATAATAAGGTTGTGCATACTTTAGCATATATATTATGCTAAATCTGTCAACTCAACTGAATCTCTATAGAATTCCCCTGACTTTGTCAGATAAATTGTGCTGGACGATTTCTAACTAGCTTATTACTAACATTGGTTTTGCGTTTTCTATCAAAAAACATCTTTTGTTTTCTCCTTTAATTTAGTGTTGACGGAATTTATCTAATGAATTCCCGGATACCTAATCAAAATTTCGGTTATTATACATGGCTGAAAAAATCTGCAGTTCTTCATCTAGTTGTCATCTAAAAGCAAAAATTTTGTAAGTTCAATCGCTTGATGCAAAAACTGTAAGTCTTACAAGCAAAATTGAAAAAAAATACAATTGAAATATGAAAATTTTATTGGTAAACGCTCTCAAGGTACACAGGAAAATCACAGGAACTCCCCTCCAAAAGTTTAAAGAATTACGGAGTAGAAGTAAGAACACTCAGGAAATAAAAGAAAACCCTAGTTATGCAATACTATCCAAAAAAAAATTTGTTCGCTACTCTTTTGTGGCATGAAAATTTGTTCTTTGACATCTCCGTACCTAATCTTAAAGAAGAAGTTTTATGGTTTGAAAAAACTAAACTAAATTAGAAGGTGGTACTTAGCATCAATGCTAGATTCCAAAATTAATCCTCACAAGAAAGAATCATATTTTCAGTGCAAAGACCAAATGCTGCTAAAAAGGAAAACTAAAATCATGTTAGTTACTTGACAAATTGTCAAAGAACCTAAACTTAGGAGTATAAAGTGGACAAGCACATAAAAGTCAGCTTCCAAAATTTCTGATACTAAAGCCAACTTGAACTTTAATTAATCCTTATTCAACTAATAAAGCTATAGTAGTATTCCTGTGACAGCAAAGGGTCCCTACAATTAACATGTAGTAGCTAATGACTTTGTATTATGGCATAGATTCCCCTACTATTTTAATCAAATAAATTTAATCCAAACTTAGAAAAGCTAAGGGAACATAATGGGGGCTACAGTCGATAATTATCAACAGCACAAGTGGTTGGTACTTGATAATGACTACATTGTCGTTTACAATTATGCGATCATGGACTGTTTGTCATATGAAATCATTCTTCCTAAACATGGTTATCTGCTCATACTTTTTGAGGATTTGGATTGAATTTTGTTCAATAGATCATTAGAGAAACTCAATGAAAAAAGGTCTTATAATAAGAAGTGATTTTGTTGTTTGATTGTCTCCTTATCCATTAGCACAGAGTATTAACTCACTTAAATAGCCCTTGTAATTTGTAGCAAAATTATGAGGAGAAAAGATAAGTACAAAACTGCAATGATACGCTATAATATATGTGGATGGAAGGAGGGAGTGTTAAATTGGGTAGTAAAATGGAGAGATTATAAATAGGACGTAATAAATTCAAAATCTTCCACTTAAAAATAAAAAATAATCACACATGCTTTTCTTCTTTGTCTTCACGAGCTGTGTTGTCCATGTACAGCCCATTTTAAGGAATGGTAAACAACGGGCCCTAAAAGAATGGTTTTAGCTGGACTAAGGGCCTATCAGGCTGATAAGAGGGGCCTTTGCCCCGCTGAAAAATGTGCAAGCTCAAAGATATAGATATATCAGATAATTAAATGATTAATCTTGCATATACTGACAATGTATATATCGTTACCATTGAATTCATGACATATGTATAAGAGTTAAATTTTTATATATTGTATAACGCTAACAGTGTATACATTGTATGCAAAAATTCAACTCTTGCACATATGTTATGAATTTAACAGTGACAGTGTATACTTTATCAGTGTATAAAATATTTACTCATAGTTAAAATAAGACATGTTTTCTATTAAATAATAACCAGTTTAACTATTTGTTGGCTTTTTTATGGGATTTAAAATTTATTTCTAGATATACTTTTCAAGATTCGCTTATTCTAAAAAAAAAAGAGTTTTCTTTTTAAACTTACTCCGTTAATTTACATGCATACACTGTGAATGCTGAACTCCATCGGGAAGAAGCTGAAATTCCAAAATTTTTTAATTTCTTTTTTTTTTTAACTGTCTTTTGTTATTCAATAGTTGGGGTCTTTAGAAGAGTAACTTTTTAAGTAATTTTGGGGGATTTTTGGTTTGTTAGATTAATTTGGCATTAAGTAGTGGACCGTCAAGATCTTTTCACTACAATCCACCCTAGGTAACAAGTTGCTAGTTAAAGCCCATTCGTCATTGCTAAAACATTTAGTTAAAAAAATCGTCAAATGCTTCTAAACTACTACTATTTACTTTTCATAGATATGGAAAAACACGGACTAATCCGATTTATATATGTAAATTTTTTTTTATACATTTTTTAAAACCCTTTCCCCCTCCCCCATTCCCCTCCCTAGCCAAACCTACCCCTGATGGTTAATTCTTTTTATACAATTAATTATTCATTAAATTCTTATTTACACAACTTTTATCTGTCAATTTTCAGACTAATTAATTCCTTTATCTTAGCAAGGCAGGCTGTGAGTAAGATACTCTTGATTAGACTTATTTCCATTAACCTTTTTTCTTGTCAAAAGGAAAAGATAGTATTCTTTTCGAGGTGATTCTGAAAAATTAAAATCGGATCAAAACGTGATAGTCTAATGGGCCACCCACCCAGGCCTGTTGGATGAGTATTTGGGTATTCGTCAACACCTGTTCATAGTTAGTTGTGGTGGGCTTTATTCCTTAATCTTGATCAGGAGCTCCAGCCCATAGTCTGTAATTTGGCGTTGCTGACTTCCCACAAGCTCAGTCCATCATTCCATCAAATCATTGCCCCGCTTGGTGAAAAGGAAATTGGAAAATCAGTGAGGGTAAATTGAATTATTTACAAGAACCGATTTTTACATATTTGATTTGGCTGAATTATATTGCCAATGGCGTAACCTTTCTTTCTAAAGGAAAAAAAAATGAATTTATGTTTGTTTAAAATGGAAAAGTAGCTTGCTTGATAAATCCAAATTGCATTCCCTCTAATTTAAATCTTGAGTATCATGTTTGATTTGCAATTGTTTCCTAAAATTTAGTGAAAAAATTGTTTTACACTTTAAGGCTTGAATATATGCTACATCAAAAAACAAAATTTTTTTTCCTGCAGCCTTGGTACCCTTATCTAATAGTATTATTATCTTCAGTTAGTAAAATTAATAGAAATTCATGCATTTTGTATTTTACGCATGAAGTGACTAGCTAGTAGTATTTTTTTTTTCAAAGAGTTTGTCTTTGATCCAAATATTGTGCTTTTTATATCTGTGTATTTTTTTTTATATAGAAAATCCAGTCTTTGATCCAAAGATTGTACTTTATGTACTTATATATATTTTTTCCTTTGGGAAAATCCAGCCCATTAGTTACTATTTATTTCCTTGGATGCCTCTTTACATAACTACTAGCTGTCAATTTCCAGCCCATTAGTTCCTTGAACCCAGCAAGGGGAATTCTAACATTTTTTTGATCAGTATGTTTAATGGGTGCTCTATGGTCACTCGTTAAAGATATATTTCAGCTGTTAAACTTTTAGGAATATAAGATTAGTTGGGAAAAGCGTATAGATGCAAAGAAATTAATTAAGGAAAGTATATAAATATAAGAGAAAATAGTAGTTATTAGTATGTATATATACATGATAAATTGAGTCAAGTGTAGGTTTGTTAACGATATGAACACCCATTAGGAAAACTCTCGATTAGGCTTATTTCCTTTTTAATCTTTTTGTATCTGAAATAAAGTACTATCAAAAGTTTACTCCGGTGAGTCTGTAATCCAAGCAAGGGGGAACCCAAAGACCATCTCAGATTTGATTTATTCTCTTCTCTGAAAAAATAGTGCTGATTAAAGTAGCAAGGGGAACCTAAGATTATCTTGATCAGACATTTTTCTTGTAAAAAAAAAAATTGCTAATCAAAACCAGATCAAAACGTGATAGTCTACTGGCCCACCAGCCACCCCATGGTTGACTGAATTATGGTGGGCTTGATTAGAGGCTCGATTTCATAGTCTGTAATTTGTGCTGTATTGAACTTCCCACGGGCTAAGCCCATCATTCCATCACATTGTTGCCCCGCTTGGTTACAAGCTCCAGCTGAAGACCTCGGTTTAGAAAAATGTTGGAAAATTGACGTGGGAATTATTTACAATGAGTCTGGTGTTTAACGCATGTCCAATGAGCACTTGTTAATATATATTTTAAGTGTCATATTTTTAAAATGTAAAATTAATTAATAAATAAATAAATACAAGAAAAGATAGATAAGATTAAATAAAAAAAGTATATAAATATAAGGGAGAGTAATAATTGTCAGTATATATATGTATATAATAAATTAAATAATTTTTAAATGTGTTAGCGAGCACCCGTTAGAAAAACCCATTTACAGTAACCGATTTTAACATGATTTGATGGGATGAACAATATATTCAATGGGGTAACCCTTCTTTTGAAACATTAGAAACTTATGCTTGTTTGCAGAGGAGAGTAGTTTACTTGACAAATCAAACTTCTTGCGCTCCCTCTAATTTTAAGTCCTGAGTATTTTTGTCTGATTGGTGATTTGTTAATGCTTCATATAATGGCAGTGAAAAAAATTATACATACATACATACACACATACATATATACATATATATATATCTGCTACATAAACAAACAAAATTTTTCCTCCAAATATATGCATATACGCAAGTGTTTCTTCAGGTTCCAACCCTTCCCCATTGGGCCCATGATCTGAAATTATTGTTTACGGTTAGTGAAATTGATAGAAATTCATTAAGTTTAATTATTTATTTTATTTTACCAGCAAAAGGAGGATGATAGTCCCCTAGTTTCTTATTTGTTTACTTTAAATGCAACCATATGGCTTTGTATTTATGCTTGTTAACAAATAAAAAATGACAAATCCATCATTGTCTCCACCCTTATCAATTTAGGGCAGCAAAGACTTTAATTATCTTGCTTTTTATGTACTACCTAAATCCATAACTGACGGTAAATGCATGATATCAGTTGTAGCTTTGTCCATCTGTCAAACATCAAAGTCACATTTAATTTGTAATAAATTTCTCGACTATATATTCTTATTTAACAATTCGTATTATTATATTTTATATTCTTTATCTTTTAGATTAGGTGGGACTAAATCTTCCTTGAATTATTAACCTTGCTGTTCACTTTGCACTTTGGGTTTCAAAGTTTTGCTTTTGACAGTTTGCACCCTAAAAAGTGTGCATTATCCTAAATGTGGCCTAGACATTGAAGTAATCGATGCAAGAAGCCAAAAATGATGAGGGTGACTATCACTGTATCTCAAACTATTTTAATGGATTGCCAAATTAAAAAAAAAAACAGAAAAAAAGAAAGAGAGAGCACAAATATTTTAACTTGGAGGGACAGTCACATGAACATGACTCAAACCGGTATCTATTAAAAAAAGTTTGGTGCGTAATTGTCTAAAACAAAAAAATTTCAGGATCCACGGTTAATTAACAAAAGCTTAAAGGGTTCAAAGTGGAATCAACATAACTCAATACTAGTTTTTTTTTTTTTTTCCAGGAGAGAGAAACTCACACACACAATTAGATTAGAAACACTCAGAAAGTCAGCGGCTAAACGACCCATAAAGAGCAATCTAAGGAGAGCCCACAAGAAACCCACGTCCAACCAATTGGTAATATTGCTCAATATATACTAGTATATGTATAGTTTATGACAGTTTTTTGATTCTTGGTCTTCTAATATTCCGTATGAAAAACTTCCGGACTAATCAATCTATCCAATTGTCTATGTGCCAGTTCGATGCCTCTTTACACAACTTTGATCTGTCAATTTCCATGACTTAGGTGCTTTAACCCAGGAAGTGGGGTCCTAACCTTGTCTTCATGATTTATCTTATATCAGTTGTACAAGTCAAGTTCCACGGAAAAATGTTAGTAAATACTTAGCCAATTGTCAAGAATATCCTTTCAATCGATAGGATATATAGTCCCCAACTGTATAGTATTAATAATGACAGATGGTAAGAGTAGTTGAACTCAAAACTCTATAAACATAAACATATTGTAAAAAGAACAAGAAGACATACAAACAATAAACTTGTTACAATACCTAAGATCAACTAGTTCAAGTCAAGATTAAAAAAATATATGTCCAATCTGCTATAGAATCATGACAAGTTAAAATATTTCGAGTGAGGATCAATTATCCTGTGCCCTTAGGTACATGATAAGAGTTGGGTGTTTAAAATTTAGAGTGAATTCACTTCTTATATTTTGTATGTTTATCCCATGCCCTAAACCTTTTAGACGATAGATGGTAGGGGAAGTTGTGATCGAACGTCATAGAAGAGCCATTGTCTTGTTACCAGGTGGCATGTGTTGGACCTCGACGATGTAAACAAAGGCAATAGTACACAAGTAAGATTGGCTTCTCTTTTTAATTATATATTTATATATATATATATAAATTTATCTAGTAATTTTTGATGCTGGATTAGCTTTTTCTAGGCTATATCGCAAGCGTGAATATTTATGTAGATATGGACAAGTTTTTGCAACTATTTTTTTTTTTTATTTTGTCAAGCCGCTAGACAGAGATAATGTAGTAATAAATAGATTTGTGTATAGCTAAAGGTATAGTAAATAAGCGGTACAATATTCAATTGAATTCATTCGCCTTAGGGACAAGAAGAAACTAACTATTAAAGGAATTTGGTGCAAGAAGTTAAAATAATCCACTTGTTGATTACAGTCTACATCGAGGAAGGACAACGTTTGAAGCACGGAGAATTTGATTAAAGACACTTTAATAATTAAATTGGGAAACATTGTCATGATTAGGAGAAAAGGTAAATTTTATGTCTATGATGGCCCATCAGAGATGAAAAGGTTAGCTAGTGATTATAATTTAGGCATATGCCTATAGATGAGAAGAAAACATGAGATACCTTATATGAATGGTTATAGTCTTTTATTTTTGAGTAAATTTTATATGCACCGACAGTGTATATATTATCACCATTAGATTCATGACATATATGTAAAAATTAAATTTCAAATTCAAATTTTACATAACTATCATTCATATAGTTATAAAATCCGACCCAACCCAATGGTTGAATCAAGCGGCCGGGTGACCCGGACATTAGATCGAGCCGGGTCTCTAGTTGGATCTGCCAAGTAATTAACTCGGTCAAACCTGGGCAAACCCAGTTGACCCGGTGGTTCAATCGAGAACTCGCCCATTTTTTCAATTGGCCCAATTTACCTTTTTTTAAAATTGTGGGTCTTTATTTTTGACACAAAATGTATATATGCCTTTGATGTATAGACTTTATCACTTGCTTAGTTTTTATTGGATAACTAAATATTTTTTTTATAAACTTGTTTAGTTTTTTATTATACAATTAATCCTTTTAATTTTAAATTGAAAATATTTGATTAGTTAGAAAATTACTTTGTTTTTAAATAAAAAATAAAATGATGAAAATAATGCTATATTTTTTAAAACAAGCAATATAAATTTTGTTTTTATACTTGACTATATTATTTATTTATTTAAATGTAATAAAATTAAATTAAATCTTCTATTAATATCTATATTATATATCTTTCTAAGTATAATAATTATTATCTAAACACACTTTATTATATATGTTATGTATATTAAAATTACTATTTTATATTTATAAATATTAAATTAATACTCACCGGTTCATTGGTTGAACCAGTGACCCAATCCCTCTGCCGGGTTTCTTACTGGGTTGAGTTTAATGGTCATTTATCTAATACTGACAATATAGAAAAGATTAATATTTTTTTTATTAAACTTGTCATCAAGTTAAATGGTGACGGAAAAGGATAAAAGAAGGATTTCCAGCGAGAAACTTAGGGCAGCTAATATTTAAGTCAATTAACTTTCATATTTTTCTTGAAATGAAATTGAGGGCAGTCTTAACGTGTTGTTTGTGAAATGCAGAATGGAGAGGCATATACTCTGGGATTTTTCGAATAACAAAGAAAGACATGTACACTCAACCTTTTAGTTGCACTATCTGGCTCACCTTTTGCATCATGTCTCCTGTGCCTAGCCATCCACATTTTATTCATTTACATTCGATCTAATTAAGATTATGTACTGCAAATGAATAAAGTTTAATCGAGCTACCTGCAAGTGTACTCAACTAAAGTTCGAGTGAGTCAAGTAATTTACACAGTCGAGCTCAAGTATATGTACGCGAGACTTGTTAAGAAGGACGGTTTAACTAAAACATTTATTTTATTCCATATTTAAAGAATATAAATTATTATTAATGCCACTCAAACTCAAGCAAGATAAATTTAAAATTGACCTCACACTTATTGAGCTAGATCTTAGTAGAGAATAGGCAAGCTGAGCTCGTCTTAAGGCATTTATTCAAATTCACACTTGAATGTGGGCACATAAATATTTGACAAGCTCTCAGCTCAAGTTTGGACAGCATTATTTGAGTTCGATTCGGCTCGAACACATTTCTAATTATGACTCGAAAATGAATGTTCAAACTGGCACTCAGAGAAAAATGGCAGTTATCACATATGGGAACAAAGAAATATTTGAATGCGATGTTCATACCACGAGGCATTTAGGTCTCCTCATCAGAAAATCGGCCAAAGCGCGGTCCAGACTCCAGAGCCATCATGACTGGAAATAAATTTCGTTCAGAAGCTTACAAAGGATTCCTATTTCACCTCAAGTTAAAGACATGAACATTGACTCCAATGAGCTAATAAGCCAGAAAGAAGAAATGACGGTGAAATCATGCCACTGAAATGGCAGTACTCAACTCAAGGAATAACTGAGGAATGTTAGTAAAGTTAATTGAACCCATTCGCACATTCACTTCTGTTCCCCCTTCCGGACGAAATTGGCTTGCATCTACTACTAGGACTTCTACTTGTAGCATCACACAGAATATGGTGACAAAGGCTACCTTCCAAAAGAAAGCTATGTGCCAATTGGGGTCCAAAGCTTCATTTGTCATTAGCTAAAACAATTGGCAAGAATTTTGATCACAATGATATTTGGTGATTGAGCTTAATTAACATCAAGATTGACTTCATCATTGACGCCATAGTCTAATGATGAGATGCCAAGTTTCTAATGTTATACTAGTATATCAAATTGTTTACACAAGCCCCAAGTCTCTCTCCTTCCAAAGGAAAAGGAAATGTTAAAAGACTGATTCAATCATGTCTCAGTATATATCAATTTCTTACTTCTTAGTGCAAGAGGATATTGGCATAAATCGTCGCTCTGCCATGGTTTCCTAATCAACAAAGACTTAGTGATTCCCAGTGTCCACCAAGTTTAACTTCTATTTATTTAAGGGTTCATCTTTCCAACATTCCTAGTGTTTCTTTCTAATTCTAGAAGTTCTTTTCTTTTTTTTAATTGACCAATATTTTGTAATGTTATTTTCTTCCGTGAAAGATTTGCGTATAATTAAATGAATTTGGAAAGCCTGTCGATGTATCCAATGTAACTAAAAATTGATTCTTCATAATTAAAAAAGCTAAACGTGATATGCTACTTATTATATTCTTCATTAACCAATTTTTCCAGTATTAAAATCCAACTGCACACTTAAATAACCAGACCTTGTTGATATCTTCGTACTCTTTTCTTTTCTTTTTTTTTTATTCTCACTTTTTGTACTTTAGCCTAATTTTGTCACTATATACCCTTTAAGCCCATCCCTATTTAACAAGGCTTCACACTTCAACTACATTCCACATCATATCAATCACCTATCTTAAATGTTACAAGAATCATGGCAGCCGAGCTTGGTCTTCTGTCCTTGACTCAGCTCCAAAAATTAGCTCAATTTCAACCACCACAACCGCAACCCCAGACCTCATCCGCCACTACTTCCTGGATGTGGAACCCTAAACAAGTAGCTGAAGATGAAGATGATTCATGGGAAGTAAGAGCATTTGAACAAGACACAGGAAACATCAACGGTACCACTTGGCCCCCAAGGTCCTACACTTGTACCTTTTGTAGAAGGGAGTTCCGATCCGCCCAAGCCTTAGGAGGCCACATGAACGTGCACCGCCGGGACCGTGCTCGGCTCCACCAAGCTCCGCCTGGTATGAACAATCCAACCTCTCCCTCCACCGCCTCTTCTACTCTCATAATCCCAGCTCAAGAATTCATCACAAATGGTGGACTGTGCCTGGTCTATTCCTTAGCCAACCCTAATGGCACTGTCTTGACTCCTACGCCGATGAATTCTTGCATGGAATCACCTTCAGCCCTTTTATCTGTCTCGAGTTTCCCAACCAATACTCTGATCTCGCCTTGCCCTTACACTTATCCTGCAACCCCTCATAGCATGAATTCATCAATCTCTCAGTCTAGTAACACTGAGCGTTCTGCTTCCAATAGCAATGAAAACAATATTCTTGATAACATTGGTCAAAACAGGAAGGATTCAGCGATTGAGGAGCTTGATCTGGAGCTGAGGCTTGGGCGTCAATAACACCACTATGACAGGCAAAGAAAACACATAGTTTGTGTTACTTGTTTGTGCTTTTTTACGCTATTGATATATATATACACATAGGGAGTGAAGCAAGTACAGTGTGTAACCTGTATTACAGCCTAGTTTGGTATACATTTTTGTGGGCTTTTTTATTCAAAAATATTTTCCTGTTGCTTTCTTACATGAATGAAGAGGAAGAACATGGAAAGCACTGTAGAAAAAAGAATGTATATTGAAAGTAAATTAGGCATTAATTTCAATAAAAAGGTAAGAAAGGTGTTAGGGTTATCAGTGAGGCTAGTAAAGTTTGCAGTGCACTGTCATTTTCTGTTATTGATTCTGAGTAAAAAGTCTAGGCATTAGTTCCCGTGGGGATTAGTTTGTCCGTTGGTAAGGTCAGGGCATCCTAGACCTAGACTAGCTATATATATGTAGCTTCTGTTAGCTCTCAGAACAAAATTTGTTAAGATTCCTTGGAATTCTTAAATAAGTATCTATGGGATTCACTGAGAAATCCAAACTGCATTTTGTATTTTCCAATACTACCATATATGCAATTTCCTTTAGCTTATAAAATTATGTGTTTCCCTTCATAGTTCTACACTTTCTTCACATCCTTTATCCTCTATATTGTCTCTTCCTTTTGCCTGTACTTCTTGCGTCATTTGGGTTGTTTTGTATCTCACTCTCTTCCTCTAAAGCACTTCTTAGACTACTAGAAATAATCCATACACAGGGGCTTTTTTTTTTTTTCTTTTTTCAGAAAGTCCTTATACAGGGCCTAGTTTGTCGTGAGCTTTTTGGCTACTAGCCTAAGGTCTGACAAGGTCTAAATTCATTCCTGCGAAGAAGTCTGACTTTCAGAAGTTTTAGAACCAAATAAAAAATACACCACTGATATTAACATTATTTTTGTTCTGTTAGGCTAATAAAAGGCAATAATCTAACTAAGTAACGATCATTTTGAGTTATCTGCACCTTACTATGTAATTACAAGGTAACTTAGAACACATAAGATTTGTTTTGTCAGCTACGAGATTAGCTTGCTGGATTTGTAACAATAATGTGTTGTCTTTACTTATAATTGATTTTGGCTCAACTAAACAGCCTCTAGCATCTTTTTTCTCTCAGCCTCTAGCTACATGATCAAATGTCTAGAAATAGTGTCTTTATTGGCGGATCAACTTAGAAATGCATATTGGGTCTAAATAACTAAACCTATGTGGAAATTTGGTTCTTCTGGTCCACAAATTAAGTGACATTAGTCATTCTAATTAGGAGGAATTTCTAGAATAGTGAGATTATTCATTGTTGTTGTAATAATTAGAAAATAAAGGTTATGAAATCTTCCAAAAAAGATTGTAGATATGATGTAAACAAATTATACTGTTCTCTTTATTCTACAGGCCGGAGTTGGTATCTTATGTTACACTGGAAATTAATATGTATGAGGAGAAATGCATGTTAGAAAGGATTGTAATCTTTTTAGGTTTGTTAAGTAACATGGATATGTCCAGAATAATTTTAGAATTTCTATTATATTTGTGAGAGAGCTAGACTTTAAATACAACAAGAGATCTTTTTTTAAGAAAAAAAATTTAAGCAAAAGTTCTTCTATTGTTTATTTAGAAAAATTGGCATTCTTATTAATCAAATAAAAGAGTAAAAATGCTTGGTTTAGGGAAGGATTATATATTATACGACAAATAGACGATAATTAAGTTACTAAAAACAAGTAGTTGATTAACAAGATGGTACCACTCTTATATGAGTTATAAACATTTCAAATTTCTATGTTCAATAAAGGTTATTGTTAACCTAAAAAGAAGGTTTAATGAACCATAATAACCTTTAAAGATTGTTGGTCTTTAATATTATTAGTTTGATAATGGAATATTTTTAGCACCGATTTGGGTGTTTTCTATCATGAGAATCAAAGTCAATTTTCTTCCATAGATACTAATTTAAATATCTAAGCATGTTTGACTTAATAATCAAGAAAAGTTACCGCAAAACCAAGTTATGTTTCAGTCGTAGGTATATTTGTTATACGTTGGCAAAATCTTAAAATTTTCTGTGTACAAACATAAATAGCCTTGCTGTGTACTTTCGAAGTTCAACTTATTATTCGTCTCACTTTCTAAGTTTTTAAAGAGCTTTAAACAAGACCTATTGGTTATTGGAAGTCTATAGTAGCAATATAAATAGCAAACCATAAATTGCAATATTTTGAATATGGCACTTTGAAAAAAAAAAAAAAAGAAGACAAAGTTGCTCTCTTTTTCAATATGAAAATGGATAAGTTAAACCACATTCTTACTGATCTTTTTTGCTATAAATAGGTAGGCTCAATGAGGAAAATACTACTTAGATAGCATAGCATGAACTTAGTAGCTCACATTAGGGAAATAAAGATACTTTCTAAAGCTTAAACTCTTCCGTGTACAATAAAAAGTGTCATGTACTGTCTATATACATACATATTTATACATATGTGGGTGTGTTCCTCTAATTTTAAACAAAAAATTCCTTCAAATTCTCATTGTGTGTCCTTGGTCTAATTCCTTATGAATTGACTTTGCTAATTGTTAACTTACATTTAACTTTTATTTCTCAATTTAGAACAAAATTTGTATGGAAATACATCAAAGTTTAAAAAAATATATATCAAAGGTTATCAACTATATTCTTCATTGGGCATAAAGAAGAGGAAAATTTTCCAAATTTGGATAGATGCGTGTAGGTGTATTAATTTAAATTTCATATTTTTCACTAATGATCTTATTAACTAAAAGGATAAGTATCAATTACCTCTCTAGTTTTATGAAAAATCAGAACCCCTCTTAGGTAAAAAAATTTCAGTAAGCTTCCTAAAAATTAGTTTTTGTAATGGCACTATATAGGTGTTCTTTTACTATTTTGGCAGTACGTGACAAGTTTATATATTTTAATATATATTCACATAGAAATACAAACGAGTCAAGTAAAGCTCATGAGCGGTCAAAACTCGATTCGATCTCGGTCAATATCAAGGTCGAATTGAATTTGAGCTGGCTTGGTGAGCGAGTACATCACAATTCGAATTTATATATTTTTAATAGTGAAATTACGTGTATGTCTCCCATATTTTTATTATTTAATTAGGGTGAAATGTCAATTTCATTCATTTTGAAAAACACAAAATTTATTTTTATTTTATTTGAGCTCAAATAAGCTTGAACTCAAACTCGACAAGGTTCGAATTGGAGTTCAAACTCGAGCTCGAATTTTAGAATTAAAGCTCGTAGAACTTGAGCTCAAGCTGGAACCCAGTTAAAATTTGAGTTGAGCACAACTCATTTAGATCAAAATACAACTTGATTCAACTCATTTGTAGTCTTATGTTCACATAATAATCCTAAAATGAAATTACTAGATAAGCTTTACTCTATTGGTAATTTATCATCATTTTTGTTTTGCTTTCCTTTTTTTTCCTTGGTTTATGTGGTAACATTTATATTATGTCAAACCTATTAATATGGAGATATTTGAAAGAACCCTGTGTTTGCAAAAGTAAGGGATAACCAAAAACTAAAATAATTACTTTTCCAATGTGAAATAAACTACAATGGTCTAATTGAAGTTAAAAGAGTATAGTACAAGCTTTCTGCATAGTAAATATGTTTGAAGGGCATTTTTGGGACACCACACAACTATATGATCAACTTCACTTTACATGGTACTTATTTTAACTAATAACCATTTATAACAGAGGATAAAGGAAAGGGACGTTGATATGTATATGTATAAACTAAAGCAGAGGCTAGAGATATGTGAAAACTTAAAAAGGGGAGATTTCTATTTTGTCATAAATACAAGACAGAAGCCGTGGACTGAGTATGTAAATACATGTCTCTCAAATAGCTAGTTTTCCCAAAAAAAAAAAAAAAGGTCTCTCAAAATGGTTAATCTCCCTAGTTAAGATATAACAAAAAGTTGAGATAATAACGTTGTTCATCCTAACGTTGCAAGAAAATACTCTTTATTTACATGCATATAAACGCGCTGTAAGTTGGGTGTGGATGTGTGCGTGTTTGTACTTATACATCTTGTATGTCTGTACGTAATGTGTATGTCTTACTAGGGTAAGCAATTTGTTTAGACTTTTGCAATTATTGGTGAATGAGTAAATGTAATCAGCGTCAATAGTTTCTCAATATTCATTTCCAACGAGTATAAAGTTAGTTAAGAGTGGAAGACATGCTAAATACTTAGAAATTCACAGCTTAGTGAGTGTATATTCTGATTAGTAAGGATGAAAAATGCTTAGCAGATGTGACAATATTGTTTGAGGGATTTGAATCCTAATTTCAGCACCGCACCTTCATAAATCTTGTTTATTTATTTATTTATTTTTGTAAGAATCTTGTTTATTCATTTTGAAGTAATGATTTTTATTTGGTGTTGTTTATTTGGATTCAAAGTGAAAGTGTCAGCGTAAGCCTTAGTAATTGCTTCAAAGTTAGTCAGAAAGATCAATTGCTCTTACAATACCGTACCTGCTACATAAACCAAAATTCAAGTGTTTGGGGTAGCTTTACAGTGATATAATACAAAAACCCTATAGCAACCCTCAAGTACTCCTGATTAATTGCATATGTACTATCTTCATGAAGCAATGACTGTTGTCAGTAACGAGATCTTGGACAATGACTTCAGGTTTTAGGACAAAATCATATTAGTTGGACTTCATTACATCAGTTGTTTGTTAAGTATGCTGTTTTGCTGGGAATGTACGTTCCAAAAGTGAACGAGAAACAAAACCCTTCTCTGCTAAATTCTTTTTAGATGTGCCTGGAGTTTCGAATCTGCCCCGGATAACTTTTTCGCAGGATGTTAGTCCATAGTAGAGAATATACAAAAAGAAATATATTCAAGACTCAAGCTTTTAACATAGCGCCGTCATGAAGTGATCCAACTATGTTGAGATAAAGGGTCATGGAATATTATTGTTTTCTGAAGGGCAAATTACATTTTACGCTCCTATGGTTTAGCGCTTTTTTATATAACTCCCTATAGTTTCAAAAGCTATACATAACCCCCTCATGGTTCAAATTAAAGTGTCAAAGTGACGGAAATAGTCATTCGTGACGGAACTTCTAAAAATGTCGAAATTACCCTTATAAATACATGACACACTAATCCCGTATGATTTTTATATTTTACTATATAACCCCTTATGGTTTTCAAAATATACACATAACACCCCTTGGTTAATAAATAATTTTCAACTTTACATAAGGGTATTTTTGACATTTTAGGTAACTCCGTTACAAATGATCATTCCCGTCACTTTGACACTTTAATCCAAATCATGAGGGGGTTATATATAGTTTTTGAAACTATAGGGGGTTTATGTAAAAAAATGCTAAATCACAGGAGGTAAAGTGAAATTTGCCCTTTTCTGAATGCATGGAAACGGAAGAAAACAAGAAAAAAAATTTCTCTACAAGGCATGGAAATACAGCAGATCTGATTTGAGCAGTTCTTTTCATTTCACTTGTGTCATTTAACTTGCCTCGTTTATTTGATCTCAATGTCATCTTTGAACTGAAGAAAAAAAAGAAAAAGAAAAACATGGTGGGGTTTGCTAAATAATAGCAGCCCTTAACGTGGATGGAGTCCATTGAATACAGATCCAATTGAACGTTCATGCACGAATTATGCACGGAAACAAGTGAGGTGTGTGAAGTTGGTTGTGATAGTGTTAGTATCCACGACAGAATGATTGCTGGCATTAATTATTGGTAGCAGTATGTTTTATTTCTTCGGCCAAACAGACTACCAAAATCAAGGACCATTTCCAATTTATTTATAGTTAGGTCAAGAGTTGAAACGCTAGTCATAAGTCACTTGTGCCATATTTCAAGAAGACGTGCATGTTTATGAGCTTCAAATTTTTATTCCAAAAAGAAAAGTAAGCTTCCAAAAATCAAGTGGTAATTATTGGAGGTTGATAATCATGCCTTTTGAGTATTTCTTCTAACCAAATATTAATCTTCCCGAGTTCATGAATTAAATATTGGAACTTAAAAGTCAATACGATTTCTTTGGAGGTCCATTACAAATTCTGTATCATTTACAGAGTTTAAGGGAATATTTGATAAAATTGAAATTTGAAATTTAAATCTGTTCAGTTACTAAATTGTTAAGCACTGAAATATTACCATTTGAGAGTATTTTGCACTCAGTAATAAGTGAACAGTTTATCACTTGTTGTTTTGAATAAGTTTCGTCTAAACATTTCGGAGCCATTTAATTAATTAACATGTTCTATTTTTTTTATATATAAAACACCGTCTAAACATATTGATTAAGGTTTGAACTTATGAAATTTAAAGGCTAAATTATGTTACTCCATCAAATATAGCCTAATTTTTTAATCCCGTCTCTGAATTGCGAATGTTCTCATGATCAGTTTATACACTAAACCCTAAGTCACCTTCCTTTCCACTACGAAAGAATAGAATTTTTTCAATAGTCTGCTTAAATAGTTAAACCTTACACACTCATCACTAAACATTAGATCATCCTCTTGACTAACTAACATAGTGTACGTGGACCCCCAACAAAATTTGTTTCGAGATTCAGGGCCAGCTAAGAGATCAGAATAAGGCCTGAAAGATTTAAGTATTTGGCAGCATCGATGCTTTGGTCCCCCTCTTCTTCCCCACTCCCTCCGTCTCAACCTCTCATTTTATTGAATAAGATGGTTCAACTTACATATATCTCTGAACCATGAATTCAGTGTCGTCCAGCAAGCATTAATTATGGCTTCTTTTTTTTTTTTTTTTCTCTTTAACAAGAACTTGGATTTATATGGCACTTTAGATCTAGTCTAGAACAAGGAAAATTGAATCAAACCCTTGTGCAGACAAAACCTAAAAAGTAAATCCTACAATAAAATTTGGCCTTCCAAAACAAAACAAATCCCAGTGCTGAGCCACAGACGACACTACTGTGCTTTGTTGCTTTTGGCTGACAATTTATATCGACCAAGATTCGCTTTAAGTGAAAAAGCAGTATCTCTGTAACTAGGATTTATGAGCAGGACGATTAATGGGGACAAAGATTCGGAGAGTAAAAACTATTCTTCCAGCTTGTGACCCAAACACACATTATTATTTTATAGGCAAAAGTGCACTTCCCATCTTAGCTCTGCAAACTTATCATTAATCTTGTTCCTTTTTTTTTAATTGGTTTTTTTTTGTCATCGTCACCTTATATATATTATTCTACTCGAATCTAATTTAAGGAGGAGGTTCAACTAGATCTATGAGAGATCAATAGAGACTAAACCACCATTAAACCAAACGAATGCACTACGTATCCATATGAAACCATATATTGTGGCAATTGATGGGAGACAAAATTTTCGAATTGGTATTTAGAATGTAAAAACTGCATTGTATTCACCATGTCCTGCATGCTAGCATCGTATAGTCTAAAGTTTTGGATGGATAAGTGACTTAATTGAAAATTGTTTTATGTTTAATTTTGTGCCCAATTTTGAAGAAATCGTGGAGATGTTAATCACATGTCATTAATAATATATAATACTTGGTGTTTAGTGTTCAATTCAGAAAACACTCAGGTTTATGATTACCCATAAGTCATATAACTTTTCTAAAACTAATTTTCAAAGAACATATTTGGGAAATATGAATAAAAATGGCAATCACAAATTAGGGGACACTTGTAATCATATTTAACAAAAAAAAAAAAAAAGAACTGAAAAAAAGTCTACTCTACTGCAATAACTTTTGCCCAACTTTCTCTTTAAACAAAAGATCAAAGAGCAATGAGCCATAGCCTCTTGCTTGTGGTTTATCAGATTTCCACTTGTAGGAGTATAACTACTTGATACCGAGCAGATAATGCATTCACTTCAATGACAACATATGCAACAACATAAATATATCTCTCCCTCAACAGCATTTGATTCATACAACTACTATTCCATTCAAATTTACAAATGGCTGCAAGAAAAGAAAGCTTTGACAATGAGGTACCACATCAGTGAAAGAAGAGATCAGTAAATGCGATTCATTCATTCATTCTTCTGAGTTCAGAAGCAGCAGAAGAAAGAGAGAGTGAGGAGCGGTGGTGGGGTCGAAAACAGCAATGAGTGTTGGTAGTGGTTTTGAGGTTTAGTCTTCTTCAGCAGTGCATGGGCTCGAATATCCAGTTGCTCTTAACAGTAATCATTGCTTTTTTCCTTATCTTCAAGTGCATGCATGTGCATGGATGGCTGCCTTGTTTCTCACTACCCGAAGAGTGGATAAACAGCGACTCTTCTTCTGTACATCGCAATCAGAATTCTAAGGAGATCGTGGCATTTTTACCCTCTTGAATGTTGTTCATTAACAATTTGGTTTCCGTTATTAGAATCACAAGAACTAGACCAAGTTTTAGAGCCTCGAATCACAATTACGTATGGCAACGCTTATGGATATTTTGGGGCTACGAATGTGGCAAATCATAGTCCACTGGCAGTCCAGCAGAGTTAGGATGCAATTCAGTCAAACTCAATCGATCTACTTACGAGTGAACTTGCTTGATCAAAATTGAAACTCAATTTTATGTTGATCAAATTCGAACTCAAGTTCAAATAGTTCAAATAGCTTTGTATATATATATATATAGATTTTCTTTTATGTATTAATTTCTATCCCATGTTTAAAATCACATATAGAATGCTAATTTATATTACTTAAACTTAATTGAACGCAACTAAACTAGATGTGACTAAGCTCGAACCAAATTTTTAAGAATTCAGCAAGTTCAAACTCAAGCTGGAGTTCAACTGTTCAAGTAATTTAACTCGACGAGCTCGAGCCAACTGGATTGCTCCCTTAAGCACGGCAAGTGCAGCCTCGGATCCTACTTGGGCTTTCTTGTAGTAATACAAATTCGGAATGGTGCCCTGTTGGTTTTGAATATTCTACATGGTAGGCGTGGACCAATGATCTATTGTGTGCTCCTAATCATTTTTTTTTTTGGTAATCCGGAACATGCCCGACTCGAATCCTTAGGATCTAAGCCAACACACAAACTGGAGGAGTGCGCCACGGCCCCATGACTCCGGACGAGTCACAGGGATTTAAGTTCAGGGTAAGATTCGAATCCAGAACCTCAAGAGTTCTTAAGAGCCCGCTTACTGTTGGACCACCTTTGTGAGGGCTGCTCCTCATCATTGGGTACAAATATATGGGAACAAGCCCGACATTCCCTTGGTCAATTTTCATTTCCAAAAGCAGGATATTTGACATAGAAGCCCCAAAAGACCTCGACGTAGATGAGGAGCACTCTATAGTTTTTAAACCCTTTATTTATTGGGACTTCCACAGAACTTGGAAATATACCAGAAGAAGAAGAAGGCACAACTCCAACTTGTTAGCCAATGTCACCCCAATAAATGTATTTCTAGTTCCCCTTCTTCCTACATTGCCCGGCAACTCTTCCCCTCCCTTCCCCTCTTCCAAGTCCCCCTCCCCATCCCATTCTTTTTGCCCCCACCCTGCACTCTCCCCCTGTTTCCCCTCCAAAGCAAAATGAAAGAGAAAAGTAAAACATGCATGCTCCTGAAACATAAGCACTAGGTGAAAAATATATACAATGGGAAGCCGTAAACCCAAAAACATGACAGACTAAAGCTCTGATGGAGTTCAAAGCCCAAGGACTTTGAGGCATAGTTCGATTGTTTGTCCTAAAATAGCACAACGTTATTGTTTCCGGATAAGAAGTTGTGATGTGTTTGTCCGCTAATTCCTACAACAAATAACACTAACTGTGCACTCAACTACATCACTAACAGTAGTGTACCTATCCCCAAGTCCAAAGTCCAAAATATAGATCAATCATTGTAAGCTTAGATCAAGACCACAAAAACCAGGCATTACCTTTTAAGAAACCGAACAGAACCTAATACTCGATTTCATACTCTATTGGTATATTATACGAATGGGGACAGATCAGGTCCAAATTCGTTCGTTTAGGGGATAATTTCACAAATGTTTCTGAGGTTTTTGACAATTGTAGAGAGTTCCCCGTAGGTTAAAATTACATCTACCTCTCCCTACTTTTACTGATTACGTAATAATATAAGTCCAACAATCTGGATTTTCTCTCAAAATCCCTAAATCATCCTTCTGTACAAAACCAAAAAAGAAAAGATAGTATACTCAATCGTGTTGTTTCATACTTTGTACAAACTGACCATCTTAATTCCTAACAATTGCCTAAGCAAAAACTCTAATTCAAATCCAAGCAGTGGTCCAAAACATCCCAAATTGCTTATACACTGTCAATGCCTGCCATACAGAAAAAGAAATAAACAACTACAACACTCTATTGACAACCAATTTTATACCCCAAAATTAAATCGTAATGCTCTAATACCTTTCCATTACAAGTTAATCTAGTTTAGAACTATCATTACAATACTCCCACATCCTCAAGAATATTAACATCTCATAAGTGGAGAATAAAACTCTATCTCTATAGCAAAATCATAACCAATAATTGCTAATCCAATGAAAGAAATCCTTATGCAATTACTGATATTTTACAAAACTTTTCTTGATAACAAATAAAATACAGCAAATTCTCCACCTTTGGTCCTTCAACCTGTTCCAATGATCAATTTGATTATTTATTTTTCTATCACCATGAGACTTTTCATTTCCTTCTAGTTTAATACATAATCTACTCCCTAAATTGAACAGTTGATTTTGCAATCTTAATTTGCTAATATCTACAAAATTAAAGATTGAAAAAAAAAGGAGAGTATAGTAGTATAATAGCTAGGAAAGAGAGGAGTTCAAATAGACAAGAGATAGAGAAATAGGAATATATGTTATTTTGGTTCTCTAAATCTATTGCCTTATACTATGAATTGTCTACCAAATAGAGGGCATTATAGGTACTTTATTGTGCATAGAGTGGGAAGTGTAATTATTTAATCTAAGGAAAGCCAAGTAAAATTGTCAAAAACTTCAAATGAGGTTTCTAAAATTATCCCTTCATTCAATAAATGAACTAAAAGTGTTATTCGAATTTGATTGGTTAATTTATATACATATTTGAGTTCAAAATCAAGTTAGTAAACTTGATAAGTCAAGGTCAAGATCCAGTTCGAAAAATTAGAGTTCAGAAATAAAATTAATTTTTTTTGGAATAAATAATTATTAATAATACATGTAATGGTATTAGTTTTGTCTAAGAAAATAAATAATACTTATTATATTTTTTGAGAGAAAATTCAAGATGTATATACATATATTTGAGAATGTAAAAGGTAAGCACACACACACATATTTTTTTTCACAATTGTATATCTGGTCACAAACCCATTTCAGTAGTTTGCAAGTAGATTTATTCGGTCAATTACTAAACCAAAATAATTTTGTGTTCAAACTTGATTTGTTTATAAGAAATGGCCAAAATAGTTCCTCATCTTTAATTTTGACCAATTAGACTCTTTTGCTATTTTTTTTTTGTAGCCAATTTACTCCTTATGTGACCAAAACTTAAGTTTTCTCCAGCAAAGACCGGATTGTCCATCATAAATTGGTCAACACAAGAGCTGAACTTAAAGGCACCAAAAACACGTTTATAATCAGAAAACAAAGGATGTAATTTAGATTGAAGGCAATCAAAAAATGTCAAAACAAAAATGGAAACCAGGCTTATACAGAATTTTTTTTTTTTTTTTTTTTTTGCATTTGATCTCGGTTATTTCCTATTTTCCCAATTTATGTGCTTTTGAAGAATTTAAGGAGGGTTGGATAGTTGACTTCCACTTTTACTCCTAGATTGACCCGTCTACAATAGAGTGGAGAAAAAAAATTTTGGTGGCTTAACAAGGATAAAATAAAATAGTTAAGGGACTATCTAACCATTTACTCTTTGTTTATTGTATGGTCAAGCATCTTTCAAACTCAAACAAGCCAAACACGAATCAGTTTGCGACCTTATCTTGATCCCTAATAGCACTTGTTCCAAAGTTTAGTTGAAGGTGATTTCAGCCCATTAATGTGAGAAAAATAGGCAAATCAAAGAAGCACTTAAAATAAGAAAGGGAGAATATGAAGGATAAATTCATCAGAATAGACAAAAGGTTGATTTGTGATTCCAAAACACAAACGCTGGTGGCGTATCGAATATATTAAAGGAGGGCCAAAGAGCCATAGAGGGAGAAAATCACTAAAAAGTTATACAATGAATGAAAGAAGGCAAGTCCATATTATTAAGCCTTGTTTGGATTGTCACATTTTTTCAGAAAACTTTTTTTTTTTTTTATAAATATTTTTTTTGCATAATTTTTTAGTCACATTTTTTCTATACATATATTACATTTTAGAAAAATGTTTTTTTTTTTCTTAAAACTTTCCAAAAAATGTAATCCAAACAGTTATTTCCATATATAAATCACATCTTACAAAAATTGCTATAGTAATTTTTCTCTAAAAACTCTCCAAAAAGTATAATCAAAACATTTTTTTTTTCTAAAAACTCCCAAAAAAATACAATCGAAACAGGAGGGTCTAAGTTAGTATTAACAAGACGGGGCTGTAATTTCCTAGCCTTCGGTGCGCACAAACACAGAGAATCAAAGATCATCAATCAAAGATTAGGGTGATAGAGCAATAAAGCAAAAACTTCACTAGTATATTATTCTATTTGTCGTCCAGTCCTAACGATTTATTTTCCAATCTTCAGCCAGCAGTTTAACTCATAGTTACTACTTACTAGTACTACAAAACCTTTCGAAAAGAAAAAGGATCTAAAAAAGCCTCCCTACTCTCCATCCGCTCTTCTTCTCCTTGTATAACAATGGCTGCTTCATCTGCTGCAAAACAAGCATTAGGAGCTTTAGACAAGGAATCATTCGTGACCCTTTTGGGGAAACTAATAGGAGAATCTAAATTCGTTCAGAACAATCCACCAGAGCTGATCCCAGAAGAAGACAGGATTGTGCGGCACGTGCTCGACACTCTCCTCCCCTACAGCACCACTACCGGTGGAGGCCCGCTTGTTATCAACCATGTCACCTACAAGCCCAATAGAGGAAACCTGATTGTAGAGTATCCCGGAACTGAGCCCAATAAAATTCTTTCCTTTGTTGGAATGCATATGGATGTTGTTACTGCCAACCCTTCTGACTGGGTAACAAATTTTGAACTTTTAGCTTTTTTGAGTAATTTATTTGTAATCCGATTATATATTTTGGGATTTTTCTTACATTCTGATGATTGGTTTTGTCTTGTGTTTGACTGAAAATGATTGTAAATATGTTTTGTGAGTTTGCCAGAATAAGGACAAAAGAAAATGGTATATGTTAATTGGGTTTTGTTACTTTTTGCAACTCTCTCTCTCTATTCTGAGAAAAAAAGAAGATTGTTTTAATTGATGATGAAAGGGCTTTCTTTGATTGGAAGTTTAAATTTGATAGTGCAAGGTTTAAAGTTGGAGACTTTTTGTGTTTTTATACACTGGCAATATTTTTCTGAATCTTTTCATTGTTATTATGGTTAGATCTCGCTGTTGCATCTACAATGCTACAAACATATCCATTATCCCCAGGAATTTGAACCCCGTATGGGAATTGTAGTTATGCAATGACGAGCTATGGAACTTAGTTAATTTTGGTGAGACATTGAATGTATGCAAGTCTCATTTTACGGTAGCTGCTGATTTGTAGCCTAAGGATGTTCACTATAAGAAATTAAATCTTGAGTCCTAAATTGGTACCTTAATGAAAATTTTTGGCTCTCTATTGTTTTATGAGGCCCGTGCTATGATTTGGGGTAATGAGTTCATTAGCCTTACTAACTAATGGTTATCTCATTCTGTTGTTGCAAATATTGTATTCCATCGAAACAAAATTACTTCAGCTCATAACTTATATTTGAAGTATTTAAAGTGATTTAACCAGCTATTTCTTAATTCGAGGGCATGATTATGGAATTTAGCTAGAACCTGTCATTGTAATTATCTTTTTCCAAGGTTTCCAGAAAGTAAATAGTGGGGTTGGAAACAGAGTAAGTTTGAGTTCTGCTCTTTGACCTGGGTATAAATTTTTGTCTCCTCAGTATTCGAGTGTTTTGTATTTAGAGTCTAAGACCATATCTATGCCTCAGGATTTTGATCCTTTTTCGCTGAGCATTGATGGGGATAAACTACGGGGACGTGGAACTACTGATTGCCTTGGGCATGTCGCTCTTGTAGCTGAACTTATGAAGAAACTGGGAGAGACAAAGCCACAGCTGAAGTCCTCTGTTGTTGCTGTTTTTATAGCCAGTGAAGAGAATTCATCTATTCCTGGGGTTGGTGTGGATGCATTGGTTAAGGATGGATTGCTCGATAAGTTGAAACAAGGGCCTTTGTAAGGACATAAAAGTAGTATTTAAGTATGAGAATCTTTTTTTGGTTAATTGGTTATGTTTAAATTGTTTGGCATTTGGTTAATGGTTTATGTGTTTGAAAACAGATTTTGGATAGATACAGCGGATAAACAGCCTTGCATTGGGACAGGTGGCATGATACCGTGGAAACTCCATGTTACCGGAAAGCTTTTCCACAGTGGTTTGCCCCATAAGGTGCTTTCTGGCTTTCTGTTGTCTCATATCAGCTGCACTAATTCTTCGTGTAAAACTCACATGTGCAGGAAAGAGATACTGTCACTTTCTTAGTTGTGTCACTATGCAGGCAGTTCATATTATGATAAAGATCAAGTAATTAAAGTAACCATTTTTCTGGAATGATGAAACTAAACTAAAAGAGAGGCATCAAAAAAAATTTTTAACTTTGCAAGCACAAAAAATACATTTAATATTATTTCCTCTTGAATTAAATTATCTATGCAGAAAAAACTGCATTTGAAGTATTCTTATTTTCACAGATAAATCCTTGTAAGTGATCACAGTGCACCAAAAATAAATGGGATAGGCTTGGCTGTAGATGAATTAATGTTACGATAATTTAGCTGGACAATAACTTGGAGGGATTGAAGAGGAATACTGCTGCAAGTTCATGCCCATTAAGAATGCTCCATTACTGGGAGGAACCTGTGAATGTGTTCCGTTTAGTAGTTTTCTTTTTCTGTAGGCTATTAATCCCTTTGAGCTAGCAATGGAAGCACTCAAAGAGATCCAATTACGGTTCTATAAAGATTTCCCTCCTCATCCTAAGGAACAAGTTTATGGATTTGCAACACCATCAACAATGAAACCAACTCAATGGTCTTGTAAGTCTTGATCACATTGTGGAAGAACTTGGACAAGTGTGATATTTGACTTGTCATAAGCAGCCAAGCCAATTCCATTTTCTGAATAAGCATTTTATATTACAGATCCAGGTGGTGGAATTAACCAAATTCCAGCTGAATGTACAGTTTCAGGCGATGTTAGGTACATATTTCTTTATATATTCTTGTTTAGGATCTTGAACTTCTAAACCCTTCTAACAATGCCTCTTTACTTTTGCAGGTTGACTCCATTTTACAGGTGGCAAATTTTTCCTTTTTTCTCCTTCCTAAATTGTGGATGATTTAAGTTATCAGATTATGATATTTCACAATTAATTCCTTTGCCCTCTTCATTTTTATGTTTTGGGCTTAAACTAATTATCTTCCTGTACTTAGTCTGCTGTAGCTTTACCAGTTGAGTTTAGAAGGATATTCAGGTAAAAATTCAAAAGTTTGACAGTATATATTATTCACTCCTCAACAGTGTATCAGATGTGCTGAAGAAGTTACAGGAGTATGTCGAAGACATAAATGAAAATATTGAGAAGCTTGATACTAGGGGCCCTGTTTCAAAATATGTGCTACCAGATGAAAACCTAAGGGGAAGGTATGCCTTTGTCGACTGATTTGTTTAGTAGGAGCATGCTGAGCGGTTGTTGCTTTCACTTTAAATTTGGTAGGAATGAAAAAGGTGATTGTAGTTTGTCAAATTGAAAATCATTTATCCACTAATTCAAGAAAATTTTGATATACAGAGAAGAAGTATGCATGAGGTAATTACACATCCTAAGATTATAAACACTGCAAGAAACCATATTAGGCCCAACAGTCAACAATGTAATGCAAAAGTTTTTTGTAAACTGACCGAAAAGTTAAAACAGTCCCTGGATACAATCTATGAATATGGGATAAATTCTACATTTTAGATCTTGAACTAAGACTTCTCTGTTGCAAATGGTCTTTCATTATACTCAAAGCCACATGCTCCATCTTGGACTAGGAGGGATCACAGAACCAAAGCTCCCTTGTTTTCTACAGTTTCTACTTCTTATCTTTCCACTTTCCCAGAAGTTTAATTGAGTATGCTCTTTCAAAGTTCAAATAAACAGAAAAGAAAGTCCCACATCTTTCTTGCAAACTGGAAAGCATTTCATCGAAGGATATTTAGGTTTGGGCTTCCTGTCATAGACATGCTTCATCACGTTGGGGGTTCTCTTTTATCTTTTTCCTTGGGAGTTGTAATGGGCAGCACTGATGGCAAACGACATAAGGGAAAAAAATGCCCATGTCATGAGAAATTTTGTTTCCAGATAGGGGATGGAACAGCCTTCCACTAATAAAGACATTCCTTGATCAAGTATTTATGTTGTGAATTGCATTGCACCCTGAGATTATAATTTCAAGCATGGAAGTAGGTGATGGTCTTATGGAATCAGTTTTTCTTTGCATATCAGTACAGTACTCATTGTGTAACATTCAGTTTTACAATTTATTTACCCTCAGAATCACAATAAGTTTCGACTCGGCAAATTCTGGAGTTGCTTGCAATCTTGAATCCCCTGGTTTCCATGTCCTATGTAAAGCGACTGAAGAGGCAGTGGGGCATGTAAAGCCCTATTCTATTACTGGTAGTTTGCCACTTATTAGAGAATTGCAGGTACGATGAGTTTGCTTGTCATAAGACTCAGATTTTTTGGCATCCTTCTAACTTTGTTATTTGGCAGGATGAGGGCTTTGATGTCCAAACTGCAGGCTATGGTAAGATTCTTCCATATCCTACCACTTTTTTATTTAAATAATATAAGCTTATAGCTGTATGCTTCTGATAGTATTTTGTGAAAAAGATGTTTTGGTCTGCATTAGGATTTTTCCCAGAGCTTGGTTGCTTGAATCCTTTCTTGAGCATGTTACTTGCCAGTTATACCATTCTTCTTATCTTAGAAGGAACTCAATGAAAGCATGTTAAGATTCTGTCTTCTTGATAATTATTTCTTCTATATGGCTAACACCTAACCTGGTTGACGTCTTCTATACCCATTCTGATGCAAAAGATATATATGCTGCTGTCAATTTTGGCTACACCAAAACAGATGGATTAATGGATTTTGCTCTTTTCATAAACATGCAGGCTTGATGGCTACATACCATGCCAAGAATGAGTACTGCCTTCTAACTGACTTGTGCCAGGGCTACCAAGTTTTTGCCAGTATCATTTCACAATTGGAAGATTGATTATTGATCACAGGCTTCTTGAAGGCAATAAATCTTGCCCACCGTATATATGCTGTGAAGATTATGGCCTTCAATCTTCAACCTCTGCTGAGCTTACACAGTTTATGGTCAGCATTAATAATGTCTTGTTTTGGTGCGGATTTCGGCATACAGCAACGGCCACTGAAAAATTAACAAGTATGCTGAGAAGGGAACGGATCAATTGAGATGCCTTTTTTTTTTTAATTGAACCACAGCTTCTAGGAACTGAGTGCATCTAATTTACTGTTATACATTTTGGTTGTTCTTTTGATGAAAAAGCATACTCCTAAACAGTGGTGTATAAGTTCTAAGACAAAAAAAAAAAAATTTCCTGCTGATGTTGGAAAGAAAATTTGTGCCAAGGTACTGCCAATACATCCTGTATATGGTAGATTTTCTACGGTATAAGCTACCATTTACAACTGGAACTTTTTATTGTGCGTATTCTTTTGACTTTGCCTGTACATCTGTAGGTGATCTAAGGCTAATCAAAACTCAAACAAGAAATATACATGTTTCCGCCAAATCTAACCATTACATTTCCTTACAGGGCCGCTTTACAAGTTTCTCGTGCTCTTCTCTTCCAATTTCAGCTGTTGAACTCTCTGGCGTAGTCTTCGCCGATGATCATGTATTTTCCAAAGGCCATGTCCCAAAACAACGGCAGAGTAAATGCCATGTGTGAGGATTGGAGCGAAGATGTTGTTTGTCTGTTCACATCCATATAAGCAATCAAAATAAGCATAATCAGTTTTTTTCCTCTGATTAAAAGTGATTTCGGTATGACGGGAAATTATGTATAATTGCAAGCAAAAGGAAAAATGATGTGCATAATAAACCAATTTACCTGGATCCATTCAAATCCAAGGTAAAGGGCTAGAATTGCTTCCAGCAAGGGCGAATAAATCTTTTTCATTTGCCTCCTCTCATACCAGGCTGTTCCATATGCACCATAGTCAGATTGCAATTGTAACTAGCGTGTTGATGATACAAGATAAACAGCTGACAATGGATAATGGTTTTAGGCAGGCAAAATATGCTGTGAACTTCAGTTTTCCTCGTTGCTCCTTAGCAACATTTTGCAACCTCCAGAATGTAGGTACACATTTTTGAAAGGGCAGGGAAGAGGCTCCTGAGTGCATACAAATGATATAGTACTACATGCTGATCAAAAGAGTGTATATGGCTCATAAAGATGATCGAGTTGAAGATGAACATACTTCTATTGAAGAAGTTGATAAAGAACATCATCATGCTAATCAAGCTTATCTGTAGAAACACATTTTCTGTTTGGAATAGGCAGTCACCGGAAATTCTAATTGTTTCCTCCTCCTATTGATTGCCATATATGATTCCCACGCAACATGTATTGGAAATAGCTGTTTTACTGCTAGCAAATATAAGAAAATGAGGTGTCCTCGTGTAGAAAATAAAAAGATCGCTCTACATCAAGGGAACAAGAAGCAACCTGCAAACAGCTTCTTCAGATCTTCACGCCGAGAACGAGATTGTAATACTGGTGCAACAACATACGTAGGATCTGAAAGTAGAACAAAAGACTGTTTTTGTCACAAAAAACATGAATTGCGCATATTGAGGATATATTAGAAAAATGGACACCAAAACATATTCTCTTTTTGAAATTTATGATACCTTTCGGAGAGGCAGCAACATAATACAGAGAACCGGTAAGAGCAGCAGTTACAACAGCAGCAAACACCTGAGCAAATGGGACAAATGGCGGCAGGAAACCAGTCTAAAACAGAAGAAAGAAAACCATAAGCAATCAGCTATCAGGAATAAAACATTTTTACCAGAAGAAATGTTTGTGGAGAGAAAATCTTACCATAGATGCCATCCCACGAGCATCTGTCACCAAATCAGTGCTTCTCAGGAATATGTCGGCTAATGCTCCCTACATATGTCAAAGAAATTGGAGCAAGAGAAAGACATATCATCAGGAACAAGATTAATGCTTTCATTAGACATGGTACTTGATCAATTAAAAGTGAACGATGCACAACTTTTCTCCAAATTTTTCATGCCATAAAAAACTAACAGAGACATTTATTTCGGCATCAACAGGAGCAATCCTTTAGTTGATGTTCAATCTGAAGAGGTCCCAAGACAATAGATGGTACCCAACAAAGAATTGGAAGATAAAAGTCAAGGAGCCTGTGAAGATAACCACTCCAATCGAGGACTGTAGGCTTTGAGAAAGCCTATTGCAAAAGCAAACAAGACCACCACCAGCCAATTTTGGTTTTAATTTGGTACTAAAATGTTGTGTTATTTCCACCAAAACAAACAAATAAATAAATAAATAAAGAGAATGGAAAGAAGGAAAATTGCTGCAGAGATATTGACCTGGACAGCAGCACGGTAGAAAAGCTCCTCCCCAACAGAGCTTGCAGCAACAATCAATATAAACTGCAGTTAATAAGCCAAAATGATTACTGCTCCCTCTCCAGTTGATAATCCAGAGTGGAGATGGAAGAAAATAAATGCAGCACGAACAGCCGAGTTTTACCTGCCACGGAGACATGCCATAAAAGAAGCTCCTTAGTTCTTCATCCTCAACATCCCTTATCGCACGAGCATGAGGAGATAATTTTACAACCTCATCCTGCATCCATTATTCATAGTTCACAGAGTAAACTTCATTAAACCAATTGCAGGGAATCACAGAGCAGCAAATTTTAAGATCTCAAAACCATAAGCTGCTGAACTTTCTATAACCATACATAATACATGATAATTACGGTCCAAGAAAATGATCAGTTTGATTAATAAGTCAAGCACTCTATATTTATAGTCAAAAAGGTACAACTTACATCAAGAATAAAAAGAAGCGCCATAATTGGAGGAGCTGCATATCCCAGTCCCTCAACGATGGCATCTAGGGATGGATCAAAACCTCCCGAGCTATCAATCCCAGTCATGGAGCATATGAACCTTCCCGCCAAAGCCATTGCGACATATATTCCTGACTTTTCAAAAACAACTTTAGGGACCATCAAAATTATTTTACCAAAATCCGTTCAACATGAATTAATTCTTTTCCCTCAAACTAGCAACCTTAAATTACAGATAACAAACATGAACTTCAACGAAAATAACGGTTTTCTAGCTTATTAGCAGCAGCTCATGTGAAATAAAATAAAAGATTAGTATGCAAAACATTGGATTATTCAGTAATTTTCCAACAGAAAATACAAATATCCATTTGGCTGGAGTTTTACTCTTTTCCAGCAACATTATTGTTCCTGAAAATATCCAGTAACATTCTCCAGAAAATTTTTGCCTCACACACATGGGTTATGTTGTAAGGACTCTTAAATTTCAACAGTACATCGGATTTCACTACAAAAGTAGTCTTCAAAATTCTTTCTTAATCAAATGAAAATAACAAAATTACATATTATAAAAGTTATTACATATGACTAAACTTCGTCCTTAACCTCTCAAACTTGGAAAATGTTTAATCCCTTCTCCCTACAATTTAGCATATTCCCTTGTCCCTAGTTTTTTATGCCTGTGAATTGTGATGCTGTCCGAAACATTTGCGTCGCTAAAAATCCTGGTACGAAAAATGGTCCACCTATTTAGCCTTTTTTTGAGATTTCGCAGGAATAAATCGAAAAAGTACGTACTAAAATTCTCTCCTCTTTTTTTCTTTTCGCTTTCTAGATTCTATCGTAATCGTTGAAAATATTCATTTCAAGCAATTAAAGGTACACCACTTTTCTCTGTTCACAAAAAATCACACAGAAAATAAAACAAAAAATTAAATTTTTTTTCTGCATTCAACACTTTCGAAAAGGAAAAAGTACAACTCACCGATTCCGTAGCTGAGTCTAACGACAGCTCCAATCTTTTCCCAAACTGGAAATTCAGTTTCAGCACTTCTAAACCTTTGATTGAATGTGGTCACCTCCATAGCTGAGCTCGTGTACCCACTACCGCTACTGCTTTCTCGTTCAGCTCCACCACCGTCAACCGCCTCCCGGCCGCTGCCCCTCTCCGCCGTGGCACTCACTCTCACCACCTCCACCAGCTGCTTCATCTTCTTCCTGCTCTTCTTCTTCTTCATACTCAACCCCGCCACGTCATACAAGCTAACTCCACATTTACTCCCCAAAAACGTCATCGTCGCCGGGTTCGCAGCCCGAAAAGTTAACGGGAACTCCATTTTTAACTGCAAATTCTATTTTTCCCCTTTCAAGCAAATCAAAACGACGTGGTTTTCAGTTTTGATTTGCCTTGTTCGCTTAGGTTAAAACGTCGTGGAATTGGTGCTTATGTTTAACTTCGTCGTCTCCGGTGACGAAGTCGGAATATTTAAGAAACTCAGGATCGGGTGGCGCATGGTGTGGTGAGGTCTCAAAAGAGCAGAAAAGGACTGATTAAATACTAGCCGTCCGATTGGTTGTACTTTTGTTCAAGTGGGACCAGGAGAAGTCAAACAACTTTGAATTTGATTGATTGCAAGGGATTGAACGGCGAGAATGTGAAGAGGTGGAACCCACAACGGTGTTTCTATCTAATATCACATACTGTGTGGATATTTTTCATGCAATATCTGAGTAGCCAATGAAAAATTGCCATGTGGAGATAAGCTGTAGGCAGTGGATTATGGGTTAACAATGGATTTAGGTGCTTGGCTTCTTCGGGGCGGCATCCAAAATCAAATCTAAGCCTTAACCTAATCGAAAAACATCTGAGATTGCTTTATTGGGGAATTCCAACTCCAATTGTGGTGCAAGTTCATTTACTCTTGGGAACTTTTTCTTGATTGGGGAATTTCGCAAAAGTGGTTTGATAAAGCATAATTCTTTTGTATAGATTTGGTACATGTGTATAGAATTGTATATGTACCTGTAGCTTCTGGCTGCTTTAAGCCTACAAATCTATGTCAATAAGAACTAATTTCAGTTTGCAATCTTAAACTTGTATCACCTTTTAAATTTATATCCTAAATTTTAATTTTAGATATTTTATACTCTAAACTCTTAATTTTGACCACTTTACACCCTAAATTCTCAAATTGTCCCATTTAAATCCAATCAATGATTATAATCGTAAAATTAAAGAGATAAAGGTCGGTAAAAATTAATGACAATGTACCATTTTATTCTAACTGGCAATTGCTTGGCTTTATTTTTTTAACCATTTTTAGCATATTATTATTGATTTATATGGTTTCAATTACTAATATTGATAGCAAAATTAACGAGATAAAAGATACTGCAAATTAATAACAATGTATTGTTTTATTTTTGCTACGATACCTTGGTACCTTTTGATTACTTTGACATATTATCATTGATTTGTTGTGTTCTCTATGCCGTTAATTTTATAAAAGTTGTCATTGACTAGATTTAAATAGGACAAACTTAAGAGTTTACGTTATAAGGTATTCAAAATTAAGAGTTTAGGGTGCAAAATATTCAAAATTAAAATTTAGAATGCAAACTGAGAAACTGGTTTCAGTTCAAGAGTGCAATGCAGAATTTGTTCCATCAATAAAAGTCTAACTTTTGCTAAAAAAAGGGATAATTTCAAAAACTTCCCCTGAGATTTGTGACAATATCACTTTGATACCCTTGAACTTTGAGCAGTTTTAAAAATTTATGAATTTTAAAATTTCTAATTTTTTTTGTATAGACCGATGACTTGAATATCAGAGACAGACACAACTTTCTAAAATTAAATTTACAAACTCATTTGAGGTGTTTTTAAAAACATAACACGAACTTTCTTTATTACAATGTATTGTTAGATGAATTTAGAATTTTTTTAGTATTCTAACATTTTTTTCCAAATTGATGGCTTGAAAAAAAAGAGAAAGATAAATTATTAACAATACATTTAGAAACTAATTTGAGGTACTTTCAAGGCACAAAATGTTATTTTTTTCTAATTATAATAATTTTTTCTTTTGCACTCCTTGTCTAGACTGATGACTTCAAAAATTGCAAAAGGTCTTTCAACCTAATTTATATGTTGTAATTCTTAAGGATTTATCTTGGTTTATTATGAAAACTAAAGGTCCACAACAAGGGTAATTTTGAATAGAAATCTTTTATCTCTCCCAAAATGAGTTCTTAAATCATATCTTTTAAAATGGGCTGATAAAGTTATAAAAAGTTGAAAATTAAGGGATATATGTGAGATTTCTTAAAGTTTAGAAGTGTCAAATGATATTGTCTTAAACCTCAAGAGAGGTTTTTGAAATTATCCCAAAAAAAAAAAATATATATATATATATATATATTTCATGGGACTTAATCTGTCACTTCCATTTTCTTTTTTTCTTTTTTGCTATCTTGTGAGAAAGTGATCAAAATAATGATAAAAACGTTCTAAAAAGCATTTTGCTAGCAAATTTTCTTTTCATGTAAACACATGGGTTTATTTAATCTTCCAAAGCAACAAAAACAATAGTTGCTTTTATTAATTCAAGATATAAATGACAGGAGTTTGAAGGAACCATTTAATGCGTATGAAAAAGGGGTTAAATACCAAAAACCCCCCTATGGTTTGACTAATATTCACTTTACCTCCCTATGGTTTGGAAACTTACAATTTGACTCATCGTCGTTTCAACTAAAGTAAAAGTCTAACGGAAAACATCTAAACTAACGCCTGAAACGAAAATGTCAAAATTGCCCCTCTATAAGTCAAATCCTTGGAAGAATGTTTCGTGCATTTGAGAATGGGTAAAATACCAAAAACCCCTCTGTGGTTTGCCAAATGTACACTTTACCTCCTTATGGTTTGAAAACCTATAATTTAACTCCCTGTCGTTTCACCTAAAGTGAAAGTCTGACAGAAATACCGATATTGTAGATGTTTTCTGTTAGACTTTCACTTTAGTTGAAACGACAGGGAGTTAAATTGTAGGTTTCCAAATCATAGGGAGGTAAAGTGAACATTAGTCAAACCACAAGGGGGTTTTTGGTATTTAACCCTATGAAAAAGTGTTATTGGCTTGTGAGAATAGCATGCATTTTGAAGACATTGGTAAAACTAAAATCTCCAGTACAAAGAATCGATTTCAATAATTTTGGAGAATAGACACCGGAGGTCCCTTGATTTATATATTTTCAACTCCATGGTTGGGTCAATTTTGGGTTATATAACTTTTATCTAAGATCTGATTTTGCCTCTTTTTTTCCTTTTTCTTCTTTTTTTTTTCCCTGATTTTGCCTCTTCAGTTATGTTACTCCCTGTATAGCCAGCAATGACGACACCCTTCTCAACTACAACTATCAATCATGCAATTATCAATTTCTGAAAAATCGAATTATCTATTATCAATCATGCAATTATTGGTCATGCAATTTTTAGTTTTTGACTCGACTACAACTAAATGCTTTCAATACCGACTAATACATTTCTCTCCTACGAATACTGGCATATAACAACAGTGGTGAAGAACACCCTAACCCCCCCCCCTCCCTCCAAAAACAAATTGGGTGAGGCACAATTTTGTTAGAATGCACTTTAAGAATATGTTGACATCTTTTTCATATCTTTAGGTATGGATAAACTTGGGAGTCTTACCACCTCTATATTTGACTATCAGTATAGTATTGTTAGATTTTATTTTTTTAATTTCTCTTAATAAAAAAGTTTTAATTTCTCTTAATTGTAGTATTAGTTTTAAGAGACACTACAAACTTCACACATATAGATAATAACACATAAAAATCACCAATTACCTTCAATCAGATCAGAAGAAGACGGATACGGTGGCATCCAGGACATATATGCCTGTACTAAATGAGTTTTTATCAAGTTAAGCATTATTAATTCTTAAACCATTCGGAACCAGTATGTGACAAGACTAGGTGCCAAGAACGTCACATAATTAATCAACATTATTGATTTCCATTTATGAAACTTGCAAGAAATTGAGCAACATGTTGAGAAGTACAAAGATTTAACATCATTGTTCATTTGGATAAATACTCATCCGGGTAAAAACCTCTGACATAGTTGTCTAAGCTGTTGTCATAAGGGAGATTATAAACTCCTTCACAACCTCACAAAGGACTTTAGTTTTGGGAAACTCAAAAATGTCAATTCCATGATAACCTCCTTCAACAAAATTAGCCACCACGGAAACACCCTCGTCTTCTAACAGTTTGGCAATCTCAAATTGGCGATCAAACAATGCATCATTTTCATATCCTGCCATTAAAATCTTCCATCCTAAAGCTTTAATCTGATCGAATTGTCCAGGTTTGATGCTCAAAACTGGATTAGAAAATTCATGATCTCGGTCAGCACCAACGGGCAACGAAAGTTCCCACAAGACATCAGCAAAACGGGGAGGTATAAGCGTGTCATTCAGAGCCCTCAACTCCGATTCTGTCCTCTTGTTGCCACCAAAAAATGCTTGGTGCAAAATCAACCCTTTAATATTCAAAGGTTTAAGATCATCAACGCGTGAAGATGCACTCAAACCAACATGATAGGCAATGTTTCCCCCTGAACTGCTGCCCATGAGGAAACTGTTTGATAAATCTGCATACTTTTCCAACCATTCGTCTTGTGAATTCTTGATCCAGTGCAAAGCTTCCAAGCAATCTTCATAGGCTGCCGGCAGCCTGTGCTCGGGAGCAAGACGATGCTCGATTGATACGACTACAAACGGGACCTCAGTCGCTAAAGCTCTATGCAAATCATCAAAACCGGTCGTGGCCACGCTGCCAATCACGAATCCTCCACTATGAAAGTAAATCAGGAGCGGAAGTTTCCTGCCAGGGATGGATTCAAGTGCTTCTTTCGGTAGGAATATGCGGGCACCAGTGTCTTTGGATTGGTTAATGGGGACATCTTTGACAAGAAGGATAGGGCTGCCATCATAGGAGGAGACGGGTGTTTTTGGATGTTCAAATTGACGCGTGACTGAGCCGTCGGGGTTCCGGACTAAGCCCAGACGGCCATAGGGATCAGCATGAGCATCAGCGAATGAAATTGCCGCAATTGAATCAGCCATAAGGGATGAGAATTTTGACTGCCTTTTGGTGTAAGCTTTGGAGCTAGCGTTCATGAGTTTGACGGTATTTGAAGACTTGGAAGTGCACAGAAAGAAAGGTTAAAGGGTCATTTCGTTAGTTCTTTGAAATTCATACATTGCCACACGTTGTTTATCAATATAATTTAGTGCGTCATGAGCTGTGTTGAAAAAGCAGACACAAGAAGCTCATAAAAGCGCAAGACTTGAGAGGAAAATGACGTCTGAATTATCTTCTTGATGGGTCCAATGTTCTTCTTTCTTTTAATTGGTTTATACTTGTGTATATCCAGCCAACGACCTTTGCGTTCAATTTAATTGCATAGAGGATTTTTTGTCCAACATAGGGGTGTGGACGACGCGAGCGGTTTGGTAAAAACTTAGCAGACTCGATCTACTCATTCTGCGTAACTAGTTGAATTCGAATCAGTAGTAATTACTCGAGTATTTAACGAATTTAATTAAGTATTTATATTATTTATATATTATATATTTTAATTATGAAATGACTAGTATGGATCCGTATATTAATAAATTTACGTGAAGTAATTTAGTAAAAAAAATGATGAATGATAAATTAATAATCTGATAAATCTAAAATGTAAAAAAAAAAAATTTTAAAAAGAGATGAAAAGCTCGAGCTTGTATAGTTCGAATTTGATATGGCTTGCAGTTTACTCGAACTCCAACGAGTTGAGTTCGATCTTAATTTCCATTATGTCGAGTCGAGTTCGAGTTCAAATTTATATACTCGTTCAAACTCGAGTTCAAGTTCAAGTAGCACTAATAGTGATTGAATTTGAGCTCGAATATGGTGCAACTCGATCGCTACTTGACTTAATAGACCCCTAGTCCAACATTGTCTTACCTTTCATTATATTGTCATTTATCATTCACAAACATCTCATTTTAGAATTTTTTTTTGTTTCCTTAAATTCTAATATCTAATAAAAGGATAAAAAATTAAAATATAACAAATTAAAATAACACTATATAATACAAAACAAAACAAAAAATAGAAATTTCACAAAAAAATCATAAAAATTTCATCTCACTTTAATCTTCAAAGTTTGAGCATCACTATGGCCTCCAGAAACAAAGTATGATTGTGGTCCGAGGAACCAGTTGCTGTGCTCTAACACAGTTCGATGCTCGGGGCTTTGTCTCATGATGATAGAACAAGGGGGTCTAGCGCCCGCAGCCTGGCGGTTGTTTAAATGGTATTGACAGCAACAAAACAAAGGAAAAAAAATTCAAAAAAAAGAGAAGAAGCTGTCATTTAAGTGTGAAATTAAAGTGGTAAAAGGTGATTACTGATATTATATTTAATGCTTGATGTGATATCAAATTTTGTAATGCATCAGAATAATGCAAAGGATAAAATACATCTAACCACACGTGGTTTAGCAATTTTTCACATAACCCCCATATAGTTTCGAAAGCTATATATAACCCTCTCATAATTTGGATTAAAGTGTCAAAGTGATGGAAATGATCATTTGTGATAAAACCCATAAAAATATTGAAATTACCCTTATTTAAAAACTAAAATGCCTGAAATGATCAAAATATATAAACATAATATGCATGACATAATTAGTGTTTTATCATATAACCCCATTATAATTCTTAAAATATATACATAACCCCCTTGTAGTTAATAAATAATTTTCAATTTTACATAGGGGTACTTTTGATATTTAAGTTGACTTCATTATGGAATGCAAATTCTGTCATTTTGACACTTTAATCCAAGTTACGAGAGAATTATATATAGTTTTTAAAATCATAGGGAGGTTATACGAAAAAGTACTAAACCACAGGGGAATAAAGTGTAATTTGCCCTAATGCGAATGATATAATGTTTTTTGTTTGTAGCTTACAGGATTATTATATCAACATTGGAAACTGAAAACTAGAATGAAAACTGCAGATTGAAATTTAAGTGCTAAAACATTTAGGTTGCGTTTGGATTGAGGGATCTGATCAAGGGTTTGAAATCCTCTCAAATCCCTCCAGTTATTTATATTATTTATTAAGTATTTGAATTTGAAAATTAAAAATTATTCTAGTATTTAAAATATATTTTAATAATTGGTATATTGGATAGTTAAATGCCTATTAAACAATCCAAACAACTAGCGCCATTTAGATGGATTTCAAATTCTTCATCAAATTCCACAATTTAAACGAATATTGAATTTACAATGTCATATCTATTATATCCATCTGATGATCAGCTAAACTTGAGCGCTGAATTTAAGTGTTCTATTCTATGAATATTATTTATTTAATATTGATATTGTTACTTTGTTTGTTAAATTACTATGTTAGATTTTTTTTTTTAAATTCTAACTACATTCGAACACAAAATATGTGTATGCAGGAGAGAGATGGGGAGTATGCGTGAATAAAAAATGTGCTTGTGAAGAAGAGCTCCACTTGCTTAAAAAATGCTACGAGCTTTTAATTTTTTTTTATTTCTTAAATGCCACGAGTTTGCGTGAAGTAGGTTTTTGTTGAGATATGCCAACTTTTCCTACAGATTTTATCAGATTGGGTTTGATATCAAAATAATTTAGTTATTAGAAAATAAGGATATTTGTTAACCAAAGATCATGTTGGTTTGTTAACAAATATATTAGCTAAGATTTGCTAGTAGTAGAAGATTATATTTTGTCGAGATTTTTAGAATAATTGTTAGTTGGATATTTTGCTAGTTTGTTTCATGTAATCACTATAAATAGTGAGTTGATGAATGTAGAATATAAGCTCATTTTCCAGCCTTGAATACAAGTCTCTTATAAGTTTTTTTTTCAACACTAAGGTGTTGTTTCTTAGTTTATACCCCCAAAAAACCAACAAAGTGGTACCAAGAGTCTAAATCTTAAGGACCTGTTTCTTTGAGAGTGAGTGAATCTGGTGAGAATTCCTTTTTCACACTTAAGCCTTCAACATCAAAATGCCAGGAAACAACTTCTTATCCAATCCTCCAAGTTTTACTGGTGAAAATTACCAAATCTGGGTTGTCAAAATGAAGTCCTATTTGGATGCTAATGATCTTTGGGATGTGGTAGAGACAGATCACGTTCCTGAATTGTCAAAAGATCCAACTATTGCAGAGATGAGAGCCCATAGAGATGCAGTCAAAAGGAGATCAAAAGCCATGACTTGCATTCATTCAGCAGTTTCCGATGCAGTATTCACAAAAATTATGATTTGTGAAACTGCAAAGGAAGCTTGAGATGCTCTCAAAGTGGCTTTTCAAGGCAATGACAGAACAAGACAGCTACAAGTTTTGAACCTTAGGAGAGAATTTGAACTCCTTAGGATGAAAGACAAAGAAAACATTAAAGAGTATTCTGACAGACTCTTAAATGTTGTGAACAAAATCAGATTGATTAGAGAACAACTTCCAGATAGCAGAGTTATGGAGAAAGTCTTGGTGAGTTTACCAGAAAGGTTTGAAGCCAAGATTTCCTCTCTTGGAGATTCAAGAGATCTCTCTCAGATGACTTTGCCAGAATTGATCAATGCTCTAGAGGCACAAGAACAAAGACGAGCCATAAGAACTGAAGAAGTCATTGAAGGTGCTTTTCAAGCAATAAACATGGATCAAATTCGACGAGGTGAAAGAAATGATTAAGAAAAAAATAGCAAAAATGAGAAGAAAAATGGCAGAAATCCTCCGTGTCCACACTGTAAGAAAACCTCACATCTTTCAATATATTGTTGGTTTAGACCTGACATTCAATGTAGGTTTTGTAAGCAAATGGGACATATGGAGAGAGTTTACAAAAATAAAGGAAAAAAAGAACATCACGCTCAGATGGTTGATGAACAAGATGAGGAGCAACTTTTC
The DNA here is from genome assembly GCF_003713205.1 of Coffea eugenioides. Lineage (NCBI taxonomy): Eukaryota > Viridiplantae > Streptophyta > Magnoliopsida > Gentianales > Rubiaceae > Coffea > Coffea eugenioides. The sequence goes on from NC_040042.1 coordinate 3,883,609, forward strand.
ATGACCACTTGTTTTGCAAGCAATAATTCCAGTATTGAAACTTGGCTAATAGACAGTGGTTGCACTCATCACATGGCATATGATGAATATATATTTAGGAAACTTGATAAATCGCAAATCTCCAAAGTCAGAATTGGAAATGGAGATTATATTGAGGTGAAAGGCAAAGGTAGTGTTGCAATTGATTATGGTTTAGGTACCAAAATTATTTCTGATGTTTTGTATGTACCTGAAATTAATCAAAATCTATTAAGTGTTGGACAGTTATTGGAGAAAAATTATTCTGTCATCTTCAAAAACAGGACCTGTGTTATACATGATCCAATTGGGAATGAGCTTTTCTTAGTGAAAATGAGAGGCAAAAATTTTGTTTTGAATTTGTCAGAAATTGACAATCCTAAGATGCAGTATGGTGAACCAAAAAATTCAAATGTTGCTAAAATTCAGGAGGAGATCACTGATGAGGCAATTGAAGGAGGTTACATTGTAAAAATTCATGAAATGCTACCCGAGGATGATGGTGGTGACATAGCTGATAAAAGGCCATACAAAAATTTGAAAGATTGTTTTATGTCTCTCATAGCAATCATTTTTTGTATTGTGAATTTCTTCTTCAGGTTCATCTATTACGTATGGGAGTTCCACTTTCAAGTTGCAAAGAAGTCATTTGAATACATCGAAAAATTTGGTATTGATTTTGAAGTTTGGCTCAAGAAACATTGCAAGACTGATGGCCAGATTGCAGACATTTTTATGAAAGCCTTGTCCAAAACAAGGTTCAAAGATTTAAGAAGGCAATTGAAAATCTGCAGCAAAAGTGGTAAGGAGGAGTGTTGAGATATGCCAACTTTTCCTACAGATTTTATCAGATTGGGTTTGATATCAAAATAATTTAGTTATTAGAAAATAAGGATATTTGTTAACCAAAGATCATGTTGGTTTGTTAACAAATATATTAGCTAAGATTTGCTAGTAATAGAAGATTATATTTTGTTGAGATTTTTAGGATAATTGTTAGTTGGATATTTTGCTTGTTTGTTTCATGTAATCACTATAAATAGTGAGTTGATGAATGTAGAATATAAGCTCATTTTCCAGCTTTCAATATAAGTTTCTTATAAGTTTTTTTTTTCAACACTAAGGTGTTGTTTCTTAGTTTATATCCCCAAAAAACCAACAGTTTTCTTACACTATATAATCAAATTACAAATGGACCCAAAAATAGATTATCGGAATTGCTCAATCCAAAACACATGAATATGGTGATCCATGGCCTTTTTAAGGTTTTTTAAAGCAGCATTTGGTTGAAGATTTATTCTTTTTTTAGTAATTTTTTTCGGCAGAAAAGAGGTGGAATCACTACAAGAAATTTGGTCTTTTGTGACAATAAAAAGTCATCACTAAAAATCAAAAAGTCGTCATTATATGCATATAGTTACAACTTTTTCCATTGTCACATGGTTGTCACTAATTCTATGTCACAAATGGGTACGTGTGACAACCTCTTCAAAGTCGTCACTAAATCTTGTTATTTAATGACAAAAATTAAGTCGTCACTAACGGTTAGTATTCAGTGATGAATTTTCTTGTCACTGTTTCACATATTTTTTTGTCATAAAACATAGCAAAAGTCGTCACAAATTTGAACGAGCACAGTGACAACTTGAACTTGTCACTCTCATTCCTAGTATTCAGTGACAAAAATAGTTGTCACTTAGTGAACTTACAACTTTGTCTAGAAGAGTTGCAATTGTTCATTACAAATATAACATTGTCATGGCTCTCGTTCCGACAATTATAACAAAAAATTAAATTTGGCTAAGAGTGACATCTTTTGGGAAGGTTGTCACTGAGTTTTGTCTTAAAGAGTTGAAATTGGTCATTACAAATATAGCATTGCATGTGCATTTTCAACAATTATAACAGAACATTGAAGTTGACAAAAGGCAAAATCAACATAGAATATATGCCGCAAATTCATATATTTGGCCATAACACATCTGTAAATTAATCAAAAACAAAAGTGAACCACAAATGTTAGGTCCCAAATCCCACATAATTAGTTCAAGTAGTAATGGCCAATACATATCTTTCCCAAAAGATAGAGTACTAGATTTCTAAACTAAAACATAAACTACAAAACCAGGTCAGATTTCAATCATCTCTAGCAGCATATGCAACAGTCTTCTCACGATCAATATGAAGCTAGATTGCATTGAAAATAAACTTTTCTTTAGAGTTTCAGCATATCCAACTACTGTGAACTTAATAAGTAAAAAAAAGAGTTTCAGCTAAAATAAAAGTAAAGAATTTATCTTCTCACCTTTTCTGAAGTCTATCATTTGTGCAAATCTTTCATTTGGGCTATCAACTCCTCGTACAGCCCTCTAGTTTCAAGTTGCTGATCTTGCAAGCTCTTAATTAGCTCCTTTTGGGCATTGAATTCTTCTGCAATTTGTGTAGCTCATTGCTCTGCCGCATCTGCCCTTCTTCGATGTTCTTTAATTTCACTCTTCAAGTGGTCAATCTCTATTGCTTGCCTCTTGGTTGTGCTGCGGCTACGAAGCTGTCCAGGTATGTATCCAAGTTGCTGTTGACAAATTTCCTTATTACTCATTGAAGTTGTAGCTTCCATCTCTTTCATTGTTGCCTAAACAAGACATTATAGCTTAGGTGTTAAAAGGCATGTCACAAAGGAGTTGTAAATGCATAAAAATTGAATGACATCTCGCACCAAAGTCTCTTTCGCTGGATCATTTTTCAACCCTCCTGTCTTCTTTGATGTACGACTGATTTCAAACATTTCTATCTCTAAAAGCTCCACTCCCTCATTCCTCTTCTGTCATTAACTTAAGTGTGAGAATGTAGAAGGACAAAAAGCATAACGGAATCTCCAAACAACAGAATTGATTACCTTCTCTTCAACAATTCTAGAAAGTGACTTTGTTCCCACAGTGGTATGAATTTCATTCTTAACACGATTTACTTTGTTACGGTCACTAATTTTCTGTAATATATAAACAACCAGCAGTAATTCTAAATATTTGAAATAAATTTTATATTTAGGTAAGACTAATTCAAGTATGTAACTAGACCTTGAATTCTTCACTTCCAAAGTGGTTGCACATCCATGTCCAATCCTCAACTGATATATCTTCAAGAACATATTGAATTGATTCCTCCTTCGTCCCAAAGGTTAGAAAATACTTGTGCAACCGATATCAGTGATTCCGATACAAGATGTTCAACTGCCTATTTATAGCAGTTTTTGAGGTGATGTTATTCTCAAATTAGAAGTCATCCTACAAGACAAATATAAGTACCGAAAAATTAAATAGAAGTACATAAGAATATTGCTTGAGTATAAAGATCAAACAATTCATTCTAGTAGTGATATAAGCAAAAAAATTCAAATACCATAACCATCTTGTATATGTTATCTCTATATTCAGCCTCAAGATGTGACCATTTGTCAACATTAAGCCTTCCAAACTTCCTAACAACATAGCCACTCTCACTAATGAAGTATTGAGAGTCCTTTCCTACTATGCTCCGAATGGAAGGGTCAACTTCAATAGTTAGAGTCCAGTGTAAAGCTGAGAACCATTTTTCAACTGAGGCTCCGATGAAAAAGCTGATTAGTGAAGAAATATACAAAAAATAGAACACCAAACATAATGCACCAAGTGTAACAACCCGTTTAATGGGAGTAGATATGTACTATCAGAAACAAAATCAGTTGCACAGAAAGTTGAGATAAGGAATGAACTACATGCATAAAGCTTCTAAGATTCAGGAGATAGCTAGCTACGTATAACTTAGTTGGTGGGAAATGATGGTTGATTCATATTTAAAATTTTAGGGATGCGGATCCCAATAATGTGTAGAGCTATGTATAGTTTCAACAACAACTTCTTCTTGAAATTGAAGTCCCTTAATAAATTTTACAATCACTGACGAACAGACAAATTAGAATACTCCAGAGTCAGTCAAAATCACTTGGATTCCTCAAACAAAGTTGCTTGCTGTTTTCTTTCTTTCATTTTTTGTTTTATTTGAAGAATATTCTGGTGTGAACTTGCTTGCATTCTTGCTTGTAAGCTGAGTAAGTTTTGTGGAAACAACTGATCCACAAAGTTTCAGCATAGTACTCGTGCACTCGTGCAGACAATTGGAACACATAGTTAAATCTATTGCATGCACTCATGCACTAATTTTTTTTAGAACTAGTAGGAGAATGGCAGTTTCCTAGAGACATAGATATGTGCAGAGCTGATCAGATATGAAGCTTTAAAGATCCCTGTGTCGTGGAGCATAGACAAATTGGCAGAATCTGAGGAACAACAGCTGCCTAGATTATAGGGACAACGCAAATGTTCTGGATGCAAATTAATGACACTAGAAAGATCCCTGCATTACTTAAAAAAAAACATATACAATGTGTGACGCCCCACATCTCCCTAAGGCGGACCAAAGGGTATCCGCGGACGCCTGCCCAGCTCACGCCAGGACTCAAGCAATTCCATTCAATTTCAAACCGAACTAAACACTTCGAAGAGAGCAACATAAAAACAATAATAATATTTTTCAGGTTAGAAACTTAAATCACTACTCAGTTCCAATATCCTGCAATGCATGCCTATCTTAATCGTTGGTTCATCCCAATCGTCACTTGAGGTAGGACTAACTTAGTTGCTAGCTCGCCTCAAGTATCACTTAGGGTAGGATTAAATCATCCCGTATCGAGTCTTAAAGGTAGAGTATCTAATATGTCTCCCATATAGACCTCTAACCTAGTGCTCTGATACCAACTGTGACGCCCCACATCTCCCTAAGGCGTCCGCGGATACCCTTTGGTCCGCCTTAGGGAGATGTGGGGCGTCACACAATGTACTCTACCAACACCATGAGATCACCATTGCTTTGCATTCTTGCTTATAAGCTGAGTAAATTTCGTGGAAACAATTGATCCACAAAGTTTCAGCATAGTATTCTGTACTTGAAGTACAGAATATAGATTCACATCTCAGTAGACAATTGGAACACAGAGTTAAATATATTGCATGCACTCATGCACTAATTTTTTTTAGTACTAGTAGGAGAATGGCAGTTTTCTAGATACAGATATGTATATGATATTGACTGTGAAATCAGTAGCCTTTTTTCCAAAGTTTTTACTTTATCTTTGGCATTAAATTCTATTGTCTAAATCAGTAGAACCATCAAAACCAACTTAAATAGGACTCTGTTTGTTTGGCAGAATAGTCAGCAGTAGTTGTTGACAAGAAATTCTAAAATTGAAAAAAAAAACTCCATCCGTTCACAAGCAGGCCGTCATCGTAGCTAAACAGATTTTCTCTCTTTGGCAGAGTGGACGAGAAGAAGATACAACACTAGAACAATCGCCATTCAAAATAAGTAAATTTTGAAAGAGTTGAAAAAATTTCTAAACTTAAGCGAGGCTGTGATTTAAAACTTGGCCCTTCGTTGTGTCTATCCTGCATATAACTAACTTAATGCAAGTGTTCTACAAGTTACCTTTGCTGTGTTAAAAACAACATTTTTGCAGTCTGCAAGAATGCTCACAGACTAAGCAGGAAGGAAATATGAATTCCCCTTGAATGTGACTTTGGCATCTACTTTGTTGTCATAGTTAGCAAGAAAGGCTACACAATCGTTTGAAGTTTTATAGTACATGTGTGCCTGATCAAACAAATTCATTTTGTTTTAGGATAAATTCACTATTTTGGATAAATATACTGCATCTTTTGCATATTTCGGAAGACATAAACTGTAATGATCATCAGAAATGTCTATTGCATATGTCCTCTTATGAAAAACTCTTTCTCTGATCACTACCCACCATTATAGTGGGGGCAATGGGGAAGAAGTCCTTGAATTAAATCAGTCGGTTCAAATGTTCAACAGAAAAATATGCCTCAACCCACTGTTATCCAACTCATTATAGGAACAGAAATATCGAGTCAACAAACGGGTTCTTCATTTTCCTTTTAAACAAGAAAATACCAATATCAAATCTAAAATTACAGAATAAAAACCCTTCAGAAAATCCCTTCATTACACAAACAATAGATATTTACAGCACTCAACACTAAACTCAAATCCAAGCAAAGACTGTGATAAACCTACACATAATGGGCAGAAGACACATTAACAAACATCTATAGTAGTATGACGAAAATTCATGGTCACAACCCTCCTTTCCAAGATTCAACTCAACATTCAGCTCAGAACCCTCCCTTCCACTTCCTTTCACTCTCACAACTCAACATTCAGCTCACACGACCTATATTAGACAGAACTGTTCGAAAATAGATGGAAAATATTGAGATTTTTTACCTCAAATTATGCCGTGACAACCTTAGGTCTTTTTTCCTTCTGATTCAGTTTTCAAACTCTGGCTTTTCCCCAAAATTCATGGTCAAATTTCTGTGATCTTACCATCAAGCAACTATGACGAACTAGGGATAGTTGTTATCTCTTACTCTACTAAAGCTGCCCTATCAGTTTGGGTAGCTCAATTTAGGGAGGCAAATGGTGGCTCAATGTAGAGATATTTGCTATCTGCTACCTACTAAAGCTGCCCTATCAGTTTGGGTAGCTCAATTTAGTGATTATCTCAGTAATTTGAGCAAGATCCCAGTGGAGAGAAGGAGTAGAAGATGGTGTCCAAAGACTAAGAAAGAGGGAAATGAGTTTTGTCTGAAATTTGGCTAAGTGTTGTTGAGTGTTTTTCTTCCAAATCAACTTCAAATGACATCGTTTCTACTTCTTTTAGAACCCCGCCTCTACTCCTTCAATTTTCAGCTTTCCGCTTCCACTATTGCATACTAAAAAATAATGCCTTCTCTCTCTAAATTGTTGAACCTTTTTTATAAAAGTAACGTCTTCTATCTCTTTTTCTTTTCCCAATCTTTGTGCAATTAACATTGTTTATGTATTTTGAGCTTTTTTAGTTCACAAGTTGTATTAAAACTTTGGAATATAAAAATTTAGTATATTTGGATTTTTTCTTTTTTTACTAACATAGGTTTTTAGGATCTCTACAAAAAATAATGTTCAAAAACTAAAAGCCTTATTAAAAATATATTTATGATTCAAAAAAACATCTTTTAATGCAAATATTTTTGGTATCAATTTAATAATTTTATCAATTATGCACGAATTATGGTCTGACAAGACCAAACAATCTGTTTAGTTGATCAAATAACCAAAATAGTTTACTAATACATGCATGAAACACTAAATCTATTTGATACAAGTACTGATTCATAAATCATAAATAATTTGATTATTGTAAATTGTAATACATAACAAACTCCAGTCATGCAATTGTCAAGATTTTTACTTAATTTCCTATTAAATTTTATTATTATCTGCCATTATTTTCACACTATGTTAATCAGTAATTTCCCATATGTTGTCAAGAGAACTAAATAATGAATTCATGATATTTTTTAACTTTATAACAAGGTATTAGTTAAGTTTGGAATAATTAAAAAATAGGTACACATTTTTTTTTACAATACCTTTCTCATTTTGCCAATGATAAACACAACCTAAAATGTAAAAGCATAGGGTGCCATAATAGAATTAGTAAAATTGATTTATCACATACGAGGCCAAATTGCAAAAGATAAGGTGTCATGGTAGAGTTAATGACATTAGTTTACCAAATACGGGGCTAAAATATAAAAGGTCGGGTGTCATAACATAATTAATTAAATTTATTTATAGCATATGAGCCATATAGAAAAAATTAGGGTGGCATATGGGGCTAAAATGTAATATTTAGGGTGTCATATAGTAGAATTAATAAAATTTATTTACAACACATGGATCATATTGAAAAAATTAAGGTGATATATGGGGTTAAAATGTAAAATTTAGGGTGTCATAGTAGAATTAATAAAATTTATTTACAACATATGGGCCATATTGAAAAAATTAGGGTGACATAGTAGAATTAATGAAAGTGAATTGGGAATAAACGCTTTGGACAGTGACGATTAGTTGTTGTCACTAATTTAGAACCGGCAACCATATTGTAACGATATTTTAAGTTGCCACTGTAAGACCGACTTCAGTGACAACCTATTTTCCAGTCATCACAATGGTGATCTCCCGCCACACTGGCTAGTTGCAAGCCATCCATATTGTGACGACTTATCCCTTATTGTCACTGTTAACGGGTGAACCCACGATTAAGTATGACGACATTAAAAGTCGTCACTAAAGTTTTCAATTGTGACAAGTTTCGCTCTTGTCACAGAGAATGTTGTCACAAAAGACCAAATTTCTTGTCGTGAATTTTAGAAGTAGGGATGGAACAGGATATTATAACCCAAAACCTCTATAATGCTCAATCCTTAAAATATAATCCTCTCACATAAACATTTTATATAAAGCTTAATGCATAGTCTATCAATTTAAATTCTAATTTCTTAATTTTTTATTTAGTGAAGTTTTCAAGTCAAGCACCAGATACCACCAATTGCCTCCAATGAGAAAACCAATCTACCGTAGCATCCATGCCCACAGCTCTGGTGCCAAGAACATCACAAAATTAATCAACAATAAATTTTCATTTATGAAAATTGACACAAGAAATTAAACAGTATTTTGAGAAGTACAAGATTAAACATCGTTGTCCGTTTGAATGATTCCTCATCCAACTAAATCACAACGCAACATTAGTTTTCTAAGCTGCTGTTACAAAGGAGATTATAAACTCTTTGACAACCTGACACAGGACCTTAAGTTTAGGAAGCTCAAAACCATCAATACCATGATAGCCTCCTTGTGCAAACTTAACCACTAAAGGTACACCCTCGTCCTCCAACATCTTTACAAGCTCAACTTGACGAACAAACAATGGATCACCATCATAGCCAGTCACCAAAATCTTCCATCCCAAATCTTTAATATGATCGAATTGTCCGGGTTTGATGCTCAATACTGGATTGCAAAATCCATGATCTCGGTCAGCGCCTACGGGCAATGAAAGTTCCCACATGATGTCACTAACACAGGGTGGTAAAATCATGTCATTTACAGCCCTCAACTCCGAATCCGTCCTCTTGTTGCCACCAAAGAATGGTTGGTGGTTTGGTGCAAAATCATGCCTTTAATGTTCAAAGGCCGAAGATCATCAGCAGAAGGAGGTGCTCTAAGACCAACATGATAGGCTATGTTTCCTCCTGCACTAGTGCCCATGAGGAAACTGTTTGATAAATCTGCATACTTTGTCAACCACTCGTCTTGAGAATTCTTGATCCAGTGCAAAGCTTGGAGGCAATCTTCAAAACTTGAGAGTTTACAATATAAAGTATTCAAAATTAAGAGTTTAGGGTGCAAAGTCTCCAAAATTTAAATTTAGAATACAAAGTGAGAAACTGGTTTAAGTTCAGGAATGCAATGCAGAATTTGTCCCATCAATAAAAGTCTAACCTTTTGCTAGAAAAGGGATAATTTCAAAAACTTCCCCTGAGATTTGTGGCAATATCACTTTATACCTCTGAACTTTGAGCAGTTTTAAAAATTTAAGAATTTCGAACTTTCTAAGTATAGACCAATGACTTGAATATCAGAGACAGACACAACTTTTTAAAATTATATTTACAAACTCATTTGAGGTGTTTTTGAAAACATAACACGGACTTTCTTTATTTCAATGTATTTTTAGATGAATTTAGAATTTTTTTTAGTATTCTAACTTTTTTTTCCAAATTGATGGCTTGACAACAAGAGAAAGATAAATTATTAACAATACATTTAGAAACTAATTTGAGGTACTTTCAAGGCACAAAATGTTATTTTTTTTCTAATTATAATAATTTTTTCTTTTGCATTCCTTGTCTAGACTGATGACTTCAAAAATTGCAAAAGGTCTTTCAACCTAATTAATATGTTGTAATTCTTAAGGATTTAACTTGGTTTGTTATGAAAACTAAAAGTCCACAAAAAAGTTTAATTTTGGAATATAAATATTTTATCTCTCCCAAAATGAGCTCTTAAAATTGGTTGATAAAGTTATAAAAAGTTGAAAATTAAGGGAGACATGTGAGATTTCTTAAAGTTTAGAGGTGTCAAATGTTATTGTCATAAACCTCAGGAGAGGTTTTTGAAATTATCCCAATATATATATATTTCATGGGACTTAATCTGTCACTTCCATTTTCTTTTTTTCTTTTTTTTTCTACCTTGTGAGAAAGTAATCAAAATAATGATAAAAACGTTCTAAAAAGCATTTCGCTAGCAAATTTTCTTTTCATGTAAACACGTGGGTTTATTTAATCTTCCAAAGCAACAAAAACAATAGTTGCTTTTATTAATTCAAGATATAAATGATAGGAGTTTGAAGGATCCATTTAATACGTATGAAAAAGTGTTATTGGCTTGTGAGAATAGCATGCCATTTGAAGACATTCCTAAACTAAATCTCCCGTACAAAGAATCGATTTCAATAATTTTGAAGAATAGACATCGGATGTCCCTTGATTTATATATTTTCATCTCCATGGTTGGGTCAATTTTGGGTTATATAAATTATATCTAAGATCTGATTTTGCCTCTTTTTTTCCTTTTTCTTCTTTTTTTTTTCCCCTGATTTTGCCTCTTCAGTTATGTTACTCCCTGTATAGCCAGCAATGATGACACCCTTCTCAACTACAACTATCAATCATGCAATTATCAATTTCTGAAAAATCAAATTATCTATTATCAATCATGCAACTACAACTAAAAACTTTCAATACCGACTAATACATTTCTCTCCTACGAATACTGGCATGTAACAACAGTGGTGAAGAACACCCTAACCCCCCCCTCAAAAAAAAATTTGGTGAGGCCACAATTTTGTTAGAATGCACTTTAAGAATATGTTGACATCTTTTTCATATGTTTAGGTATGGATAAACTTGGGAGTCTTGCCACCTCTATATTTGACTATCAGTATAGTATTGTTGATTTTATTTTTTAATTTCTCTTAATAAAAAAGTTTTAATTTCTCTTAATTGTAGAATTAGTTTTAAGAGACACTACAAACTTCACACATATAGATAATAACACATAAAAATCACCAATTACCTTCAGTCAGATCAGAAGAAGACCGATACTGTGGCATCCAGGATATATATGCCTGTACTAAATGAGTTTTTATCAAGTTAAGCATTATTAATTCTTAAACCATTCGGAACCAGTATGTGACAAGACTAGGTGCCAAAAACAACACATAATTAATCAACATTATTGATTTCCATCTATGAAACTTGCAAGATGTGAGGACCCGTAATTTTCTTAATTTCTAGGTTTTTAATTTCTTTTAATTATACGTTTTTCCACCTTTTCTTTATTCGAAAAATTGTGCAAATAAATTTTACGAGTAAATATGGCTTTTAAATGATTTTTCTAGTATCGGTTAGTTTTTGAGAAATTAAGAGCGTATATTGGACGTGGGACCCGCTAGTGCGGAAAATTCGGTAAAATTCGGCCAACTAGGTTAAGTTTTGGATACTGAAATTAATTTACCAGGTGTTATGAGATATCTAGAGGTTGCCAAGTGGATTGTTGTAAGAGAGACACAAAAGTTAGGCATACATTTAATGAAGGTGACATGTGTCACCATATGATTAAATCTTGTTTTGACTTACTATTCAACCTTTTACCATTTACCATAATAACTTCAAAAATTGACCAAAATATCTTCATTTCTAAGCTTCATATGGCCGGCCACCTTCAAGCAATAAGGGAAGAAAAGCTCTCCAATTTCTTTGCTCCAAGCTTGCTTAATCTTCACTTTTAACCGTTTAATTTTAGTTTTACTCCATAAAACCTCTTCACTTAGTGTTTGTGAGTTGTTTGGTGGAGTTGTTTGGGAAGCTAAGGTGACAAGTTGCTCTCCCTCTTGTTTTACTAAGGTGAGTAGTGGATGAACCCCTCTCCTCCCTTAATTGATGCTTAAATCATGATTAGTGGTGGTATGAGATGCAATATTATGGATTATTTCTTGATTTGTGGTTGAAGTGATGAAGTTTTATTATTTTTGGGGATTTTTCTGTTTTAATATAAGCATGATTGTGTGGCTATCTATGATGATTGAAAATGGTATATAATGACTCTAGGAGGTGGAAAAAGTGATTAATTGCAACCAATTTCTGGTTTGGAAGAAATTTCAGAAAATTAGGGTTCTTGTGGGAGCATTCTGCCCGAATTTTTAGCTCCTGGTTAGAGGCCGAATTGGCCTTAGCTTAAAACATGAAAGTTGTATAGAATGACATTTTAGAGGTGCCTACAAAATTTTAGGTCAATCGGAGTAGTGTAGAATGAGAAAAGTCAAAATTACCTTTGCTGTCCTGGTTTTATCCGAATGTAAGAATTGCGCCTGTAATTGGTTGTTTTGGCTGGAATTGCTTCCGAATTGGTTGTTGAGGCTTTGGATGAAATTTAGCCATGTTTCTTAACTTTCAGCTGGTTTTGGAATTTCTGAATTTGGACTTGGAGAGCCTGAGTTATGATGTTTCCGCTAGAATGCGTTTTGGTGAATCTGTTTTACGTTTTGATGTAGTATCTTGCATTTTTTACCTATTTGCACTCAAAACTGGGTTGAGTGACCTTCTGTGATGTTGTAGCGCTGTCTTTTAGCTTCGAAATGGTGGGTCTTGCACCCTCATCCAATAATCGTAGTGAAATTGGTGCTATTACCGTAAAATGAAGTCAAAAACTGTTTTTTTCAGGGCTAAAGCTAATTCCATTTCCGAATTTTTCTGGTTTCCTCTAATGCTTATACATGCTTATGGAACCCTATTGTGATCATGTTGGCATCGGTTTATGACTTGTAATTGAGTCTTCTTGTGCTTATTGGAATATTCTAGGGCTTGACTTTTATTTCCGGTCATTTTCCTAGCTAACTTTTGTACTTGGATAACCTTGAGCCTATTGAACGGCTGTGGTGATGAATGTATATTGAGTATGACTTTGGGAGTTGATTGAGGAAAATAATGAAGCCGTGATGGCTGGAAAAGTAAGAAATTTAAGGGAAGTGCTGTCCAATTTTTCTAGGCCGATTGGTTCCTTTAAGTTTGAATTGGCTTGTGACAGAAATGAAGGGCTTTTGGGTTGTTGAACCTAGGTCTTCATGTTACCTTTTTGTTCCCAAAAATCATGTTTTGTACCCTTGCATTAGTAATTATTTGGCCAGCATACGACTAGTAGTCGAGCCTCACATGTGCATTTTGTTTACTCGATTCTGGATGTGAAACCTTCAATTGGTTTACTTTGATTATTTTAGGATTTCTTGGCGATTAAAGCCAATCCGAAGTGAAAACTTTTGAGGTATCTGTACTTGAACCGGTGAGTGTACCACTCCCCTCCATTGCTGTTTAACTTGATTTCTGCTCTGCAATCTGTTTAATTTGTTTGAGACGAGGGTGTACTTTATCACACTCGTTCTCTTGTCTGTTCATATGCCAATTTTGGTGTCAATCTGAATCTGTATCTGTATCTGATATCTGTATCTGTATCTGTTCGGACGTCGTTTGGAAACTTGTAACCAACGACCTTTCTGTGACCTATGAGCTCAAATCCTGTGGCTAAGTTATTCGAGTCGGGCCGGCAAGGGCCTGGACGATTAGATAACGAACCACGGTAGTCTGTTTTGGGATCTTTGGGTATTGAGACCCTTGATTCCGGTATACTCGAGTATTACCATTTCAGTTTCTGTTGAGGTGAGCGGGCCCGGTAAAGGGGTGTTTGGTGGACGAAATTTGGTGTAAAGTGGGGTCTACGGACGTGTTGGTTCTATATACGTTGACGGAGAGTCAACCGGCTTGGATCAAGTACTGCGCTGGAAAGCTGGCTCCTGAGAGCCACCTGTATCCTTCCTATTTGAGTTCTTGTGTTTACCTGTCTTACTTTATAGCGAGCATGTGTATCTGGTTTGTATAACGTGAAATACCTGATTTTTCTGCTACATGTTTGGTACCTCATTGGGCGTAAGCTCACCCCCCTCCTCGTTATCTTTGTTTTCCTTACAGGAACCTCTTTTGGAAATCATGATTTTGAGAAGCGAGTTGAGCTAGTTATAAAATCTTTTGTTCTTTTGTACAGCTCCTCGAGAATGAGCAAACCTTAAATGTATTTCGTTTCACTGGTTCCATTTGAATTGTAAACCTAGCGACATGTATATACATGAAAGCGTTTTCCCCATGTTTAAGCTTGGCGGTCTTCAATCGTTCATTTCTTTTGGGTCCTATCTCGCGTAACATCTGATTTGTGTGATTCGACTCCGTAGTCCTGACGAGAGCTGGGCAGGCGGTCCGCTGAACACTTTGGTTCGCCTTAAGGTGAGGTGGGGCTGTCACAGGTGGTATCAGAGCCACTTCGCGTGGTCTCTGCGCGGAGAGAGCTTGGGCCAAGTGGTGTTATGGCCCTGCTTTCGTGAAGGCGTCAAAAGGAATATGTGCTCGTTTGAGCGTAAGCGATGAACTGTGCATGTCATAAGTGTAAGGATCATTTCCATGGGATTTGAGGAAGTTAGGAATGTATGTCGGGTAGGAATCGTTAATATGGATGATTTACGCTTGGGACCGGCCCGCTCGAGTTGTGAATTATCTTAGATGGGATTCTTGCGCCCGGATACGAAAGAGATGAGAGCCTAGGTTAGAAAGGACTTGGGCGAACTAGCAATGTGATTCGATGGAACTTCGCGCAGTCTGTTCGGGTGTTGTTAAGCATGATCAACCTTGATTAAGATATCAATGGTGTTGGTCTCGTAGATTAAGGACGGAGCCCTAGAGGGGAAAAGCTTTTCGTTAGTTATTCTTGTACTTGTGACCTAGTGTGTCTATAGTACTTTTGGATAACCCCGCTATTTTCATGGATTTGTATCTAATTGATTGCTACTGTGTGGCTTGTTTGATACAGTTATGTTATATATGTATACTTTTGATCTGTGCGTACCTTTTGCTACTTGCTTTTGCCTACCTATGTTTAATATTATATTCCCGCTTCGACCCTAGATTTATTAGACCAATGGAAGGCACTCGTAGTGGACGGGGCCGCGGGCGTGGAATTAGGCAACCTATATCTGAGAGGCGCACTGGAGAAACCTCATATGAACCAAACCCTGAACCTAGGGTTGACCCCAATGTCCAAATAGCTGCTGCCATGCAGCAAATGACTGATTTGCTAGCCCAAGTGGTGCACCAACAAGGTCAAAACCCTAACCCCAACCCTGGGAATCCTGGTAATCACATAGAGGGCGAGGATAGAGCCCTTGAGAGATTTCAGAAGTTCTCCCCACCCAAATTTCTTGGAGGTCCTGATCCTGACGTAGCTGAGAAGTGGCTGGAGAAGATGATCTATATTTTCGCTGCCTTACACTATACCGAGGAGAGACAGGTAACATTTGCTATCTTTCAACTAGAGGGAGCCGCCCGTTCCTGGTGGAATGTCATTCGAATGAAATGGGAAAGAGAACAAACCCCGAGGACGTGGGCGAACTTTATGAGGGAATTTAATGCCAAGTTTTTCCCTCCTCTAATCCAAGAAAGGAAGGAAGATGAATTTATTCGGCTTCGCCAAGGAACTCAAACCGTAGCCGAGTATGAGAGTCATTTCACTCGGTTGTCTGTCTAAGTTTGCCCGAACTGATTGTAACTGAACAAAGACGGATAAGGCGATTCATCCAGGGATTATAT